>NW_027532252.1:57295-72081 GCF_008692635.1 Crocuta crocuta
ATCGTGACTCTACCTTGAGGCCAGAAGGAAGTGGCACACATTTATTTTTAAATGCTAAGCAAAGAAACATCAACCCAGAATTCCATATCCAGTGAAAATATTATTTAAGGAAAAGGAGACAGCAAGACTATCTTAGATGACGGGAAATTAAGAGAATGTGTCACCAGCAGATCTATCCTAAAAGAATAGCTAAAGGAAATTAATGAAACAGGAAGTAAATAATAAGAGAAGGAATCTTGAAACATTAGGAAGAAATAAAATATAATGGGAAGAGTAAAAAAAATTGGTAATACAATAGACCTTCCTTTTCCTCAAGTTTCTGTACACTAAAAATGAACTGCCTGAAAAAGAAATTTTAAAAATCACATTTATATTATCAAAAGAAGAAAAGCTTAGGAATAGATTTAACCAAAGAAGTGAAGATTTATACTGCGAAAACTGTAAGACATTGATTTAAGAAATTGAAGAAAACACAAATAATTGGAAAGATATCCCATGTTTATAGGTTAGAAGGATATTAACATTTCCATCCTACTCAAAGCCATATGTATTTCAATGCAATCTCTACCAAAATTCAAGTGCCATTTTTCACAGAAGTAGAACAAGCAATCCCAAAACTCATGTAGAACCACAAAAGACCCTGAATAGACAAAATAATTTTGAGAATGAACAAAGCTGGAGAAATCACATTCCTGATTTCAAACTACATTACAAAGCTATAGTAATCAAAACAGTATGGTACTGGCATAAAACCAGGCACATACGCCAACGGAACACAGTTAAAAGCCCAAAAATAAACCCTCTCATATATGGTTAACTAATATGTGAAAAGGGAGCCAAGAATAGACAAGGGGGAAATGATAGTCTCTTTAACAAATGATGTTTGGAAAACTGGATAATCACATGCAAAAGAATGAGCCCCAGTCTTATACCACTAACAAAAATTAACTCAAAATATTTATTTTTAGTTTATTTATTTTGAGAGAGATGTAGCATGCGTTGGGGAGGGGCAGAGACAGAGGGAGAGAGAGAATCTCAAGCAAGCTCTGCACTGTCAGAGCAGAGCCCGATGTGGGGCTCCATCTCATGAACTGCAAGATCAAGACCTGAGCCGAAACCAAGAATTGGACACTCAACCGACTGAGCCACTCAGGCACCCCCACTCAAAATATTTTAAGGATATAAATATAACACCCAAAACCTTATAACTCCTAGAAAAAGACCAGAAATAAAGCTCCTTAACATTGGTCTTGACAATGATTTTTTGGATATGGTCACAAAAGTACAGGCTACAAAAGANCTCCAATGCAAAAAAATAAATAATAAAAATCAATCAGTAAAATGAAAAGGCAGCCTATGGAATAGAAGAAAATATCTCTAACCAACTATCTGATAAGGGATTAATATACAAAACACGTAAGGAACTCATAAAATCCAATAGCAAAAAGAAACTTAAGAATCCAATTAAAAATGACCAGAGGAACTGAATAGACATTTTCCCAAAGATACACAAATGGCCAATAGGTACATGAAAAGGGGCTCAACATTACTAATCATGAGGGAAATGCAAATGAAAACCACCTGTTAGAATGGCTATTATCAAAAAGACAAGAGATAACAAGTGTTGGTAAGAATGTGGAGAAAATAGAACCCTCATGCACTGTTGGTAGGAATGTAAATTGGTACTGCCACTATGGAAAAAATATGGAGACTGTTCAAAAACTTAAAAATAGAACTACCACATGATGTAGCAATCTCACTTCTGGGTGTATATCCAAAGGAAATGAAATTAGGATTTCAAAGAGGTATCTGGACTCCCACGTTCATTGCACCATGATTCCCAATAATCACGACACTGAAACTGCCTAAGTGCCTAAGGATGAATGGACTAAGATGTGCCACACAGACACACATGATGGAATATTATTCAGCTATGAGACAGGAGGAAGGCCTGCCATTTGCAACAACATTTGGACCTTGAAAGCATTATGCTAACTGAAATAAGTCAGAGAAAGACAAATACTGAATGATATCACTTACATGTGAAATCTAAAAAAGCCAAACTTATACAATAGAGTAGCATGGTTTTTGCCAGGGTCCTCGGGGTGGGAGAAATGTGACCGTGTTGGTCAAAGGGTACACACTTCCAATTTTAAGATAAGTTCTGGAGATCTAATGTACAGCATGAAGACTATAGTGAAAAACACTACATTTTATATATTTGAAAGTTGCTGAGCGAATAAATCTTAAATGTTCTCACCGCACCAAAAATTGATAACTATGTGAAGTGATCAAAGTGTTAATGAACCCTGCTGTGGTTATCATTTTTAAACTTACACAATGTTACATGTCAATTATATCTCTGTAAGGCTGGAGGAAAAAATTAGAAGGAGGAAGGGAGGCAAGAACAAAGGGAAGAAGGGAGGAAGGAAAGAGAAAAAGTTTGAAGTGACAAGACTGTAGAAAAAAAAGAGTTAAAAAAAAAACTGTCCCCACAAAAGATCTGATTTTAATTGAATCAGTCTGTGTGGCAATTTATTTTCCAGGACATTGTTGAAAATAATAGAACAATCAGCCAGCAATTAGTGGAGCTTAATAGCTGGGTGTGTTCAGGGAAAGAGACAAAGAGAGCCCTGCCAAACAACTATTATTCTAAGGTGACTGTGCACATGCCCAATGCTGTGTCCTCGAGAAGTGCCTATCAGAAGTATATACAATAGAGAGGAAGTACATTTTGTTAAAAATGATCCAGTTAAAATAAATGATCCAGTTAGCCAGAAACAATTAAGTATAACAAGCACCCCCACGTACACACAGGTGGGGTGGAATGTGGACCTGTAACCAGAGTTGCTATGTTACCTAAAATGTCCTATTTCCAACAAAAAATTATAAGACATGCAAAGAAACAGTAAAGTCTGACCCATAGATGGGGGGAAAGCAGGCCACAGAAATTGACAGAGAGTAGACAGACATCATATTTAATGGACAAAGATTTCAAAGTGGCCAGGAGAAACATATTCAAAGCACTACAAAAATATGCTTAAATAAGTAAAGGTATGGTGACAATGTCTCATCAAATAGGGACTGTCAATAAGAGGGCAGAAACTATAGAGTCGCCTGGGCAGCTCACTCAGTTAAGCACCAGACTCATAATTTTGGCTCAGATCGTGATCTCACGGTGGGTGAGGTTGAGCCCCACGTGGGGCTCTGTGACGACAGTGTGGAGCCTGCTTGGGATTCTCTCTCTCTCCCTCTCTCTCTGCCCCTCTCCAACTCACTCTCTCTCTCTCTCAAAATAAATAAATACTTTTAAAAAAAGGTTAAAACAATAAAATAGAACCAAATGGAAATTCTGCAGCTTAAAGAATTGTAAGTTAAAAGAAAAATTTACTAGAGGTGCTCCACAGTTAATTTGAACTGCCAAAAGAATTAAGAAGGAAGGAAGGAAGGAAAGAGGTAAAGAATGAAAGAGGGAACAAAAGAAGGAAAGAAAGAAAGAGCAAGTATAAATATAGATATTATGCAATCAAAAAATCAAAATAACACAGAGGAAAAAAGAAAATTAAAGCTGCAGTGTCGGGGAGCCTGACTAGCTTGGTAGAGCATGTAATTCAATCTCAGGATTGTGAGGTTGAGCCCCACATTGGGTGTAAAGATTACATTTAAAAAAATAGCTTCAGAGAAATATGAGACCCTGCAAAGTATACAACATGCAGAAGGAAGGAGACAAAGGAGCAGAAAAAATATTCAAAGAAATAATGGCCGAATATTTTCAAATGTGATGAAAAACTTTCGTCTATACATCTAAAAAGCTCAATGAATTTCAAATATAATAAAAGCAACCAGATCCACAAAAAGATACATCATAATAAAAATGCTGAAAGCCAAAAGACATGGAGAAAATCATGAGAGCAACAAGAAAAAAAGAGTCATTTATAAAGAAATTCCAATAAAATGAATAGCTGCCTTGTCATCAGAAACAATGGAGGCCAGAAGGCAGGATAAAAACTTATTCAAAGTGCCAAAATAATAACAAAAAACTATCAACCAAGAATCTTATATCCCTCAAAGCTATCTCTGAATAATAAATGTGAAATAAAGGCATTCCTTGATCAATGCAACATGAGAGAATTTGTGGCTTAGCAGATCTACCTTACAAGAAATACTAGGCTGAAAGCAAGTGACCCAAACAGTACTTCAAATAAAAAAGAAAAAAAAAAGCAAAGAGTACTTGTAAAGGCAATTATATGTCATTATAAAAGACAGTATAAATTCATGTTTCTTCCCTTTCTTGTCTTAACCAATTTAAAAAATAATTAACAAAATACACGTATAATTGCACTGAAGGGACTACAATACATAGAAATGTAATAGGTTTGCCAATAACGCAGAGGAGGTGGTAGGGGTCAGAACTGTACTACATGGTAACGTGGATCAACAGGGATAAATGAAGAAACCAGAAATGGGAAATTAGGTCAATATAACAAAAGCTAAACATATATATGCATGTTTCTCTTGATCCTGTTTCTTTAAAATATATAAAATTGTGTGAAGTAATAATTATACACTGTGTTGTGCTTTTAACATATATAATACATGTAATGATAATAGCACAAAATGAGGAAACAGGGAATAGAGCTACATAGGAGTAACCTTTCTATGCCTCGCTGGAAACAAATTAGCATACATTTGAAGCAGATTCTCTAAATTTTTTTTCTTTCTTTCTTTTTAAATTTTTTGTTTGTAGTTTATTCAGTTTTGAGACAGAGAGAGATGGAGCACGAGTGAGGGAGGGGCAGAGAGAGAGGGAGACACAGAATCCGAAGCAGGCTCCAGGCTCTGAGCTGTCAGCACAGAGCCCGATGCGGGGCTCGAACCCACGAACCCTGAGATCATGACCTGAAACGAAGTCGGACACTTAACCAACCGAACCACCCAGGCGTCCCCTAAAGCAGATTCTGATGAGATGTATATGGTAAGCCTAAGGGACCACAAAGGAACCACAAAGGAAATAATTCAAAACTATCATGGAAAAAATTAAAGAAGTTAACATTTTACATTAGAAAATATTCACTTATGTAAAAGAAAGCAGTACATGAGAGAGTAACAAAGAGGCAAGGGACATATAGAAAACAAAGTAAAAATAGTATAAACAAAATCATATCAATAACAACATATTAAAAGGCAGAGTTTATCAAAATGGATAAAAACCAAGCTCTAACTCTGTGTTGTCTATAGGGCACACTTAACATTCAAAGATGTAAATAGACTGGAGCACCTGGGTGGCTCAATCAGTTAAGCCACTGACTTCGGCTCAGGTCATGAACTCACTGCTCATGAGTTCAAGCCTCATGTCAGGCTCTGTGCTGACAGCTCAAAGCCTGGAGCCTGCTTCAGATTCTGTCTGTCTCTCTGCCCCTCCCCTGCTCGTGCTGTGTCTCTTTCTCTCGCAAAAAAAAAATAAAACAAAAAAATTTTAATTAAAAAAACACAGGGGCGCCTGGGTGGCTCAGTTGTTTAAGCGTCCAACTTCGGCTCAGGTCATGATCTCAAGGTTCGTGGGTTTGAGCTCCGCATCGGGCGTTGTGCTGACAGCTAGTTCAGATCCTGGAGCCTGTCTTCATATTCTGTGTCTCCTTCTCTCTCTGACCGTCCCCTGCTTATGCTGTCTCTATCTCTCTCTCAAAAATAAATAAAACATTAAAAAAAAACATATAAATAGACTGACAGTAAAAGGATGGGAAAAAATCTATCATGCAAACAGCAACAGTAAGAAAGCTGGAATGGCTCTGCTAATATTGGACAAAATATACTTTAAAATGAAAAAGTGCTTTTAGAGAGAAAGGGAGATATTTTACAATGATAAAAGGGACACTCCATCAGGATTTTATAACAATTATAAACATACACACCCAACTATAGAGCACCAAATTACATGAAGCAAAATCAGACAGAAATTAATAAACAATCAATTCTACAATAATACTTAGGGACTAAAAAATGCATTTTCAATAATGGAGAGAACAACAAGACAGAATATTACCAAGGAAATAGAAGAACTGAATAACACTACAAAATATCTATACCTAATGGATATATATAGGACACGCCTCCCAAGAACAGCAAGGTACACATTCTTCTCAAGTGCACATGGAATATTCCCCACAGTAAACCACATGGTGGCCATAAAACAAGCGTCAATACCTTTAAGAAACAGAAATCATACAAAGTACCTTCTCCAACTACAATAGAACAAAATTGTAAATCCCTAACAGAAGTAAATTTGGTATGTTCACAAACATGTACAATTAAACACCACATTCCTAAATAATCAATAGGTCAAATAAGAAATCATAAGGGAAATTAGAAAATACTCTGAGATAAATGAAAATGATAACACAAATACCAAACCTTATATGATCCAGTAAAAACAGTGCTTAACAGGATTTTATAGCTATAAATGCCTTTTTTCTTTTTTTTTAAAGAAGGATCTCAGATCAATAAGCTAACCTTCCACCTTCAGGCACTGGGAAAAGAAGAGCAAACTAAACCTAAAGCAAACAGAGGTTAAAAAAATAATAAAGATTAGATCAAAGGTAAAATAGAAAATAGAAAAACAATAAAGAAAAATCAATAAAGCCAAGATTTGGTTCTCTGACAAGATCAACAAAATTGACAAACTTTTAGCTAGACTGATCAAGAAAGAGAGAGAAGACCCAAATTACTAGAATCAGAAATAAAAAAGGGAGCTGCTAGAGACTGTGTTTGTGTTCCCCTCCAGATTCCTATTCTGAGACCTAATCCCCAACATGATGGTATTTGGAGGTGGGGTCATCGGGAGCTCTCATGAATGGAATGAGTGTCCCTATAAAAGAGACCCCAGAGAGGTTCCCTGACCACTGCTGCCATGTGAGATCACCATGAGAAGTCAGCAGTCCACAACCAAGAAGAGGGCCTCTCCAGAATTCAACTATGCTCAGCCTCCTTATCTCAGACTTCTTGCCTCCAGAACTGTGAGAAATAACTGTCCGTTGTTTATAAGCCACCCAGTCTGTGGTACTTTGCTAGAGCAGCCCAAGCTAAGAGACATTATAGAAATAAAAGCAATTAGAAAAAAAGTTTCAGGTCAATAAATTAGATAACAAGTGAAATGGATACATTTCTAGGAAACACAAATGACCAAAACTGATTCAATAACAAACAAAAAATATGGGTAGACTTTTAACAAGAAATTGAATCAGTAATCAAACCCTTCCCAACAAAGAAAAGCCCAGGACCATGTGACTTTACAGTAAATTGTGCCAAATACTTAAAGAATTCATGTTGATTCTTGAAAACTTTTCCCCCAAAATTGAAGAGGGAACATTTCCCAACTCATTCTATGACTCCCTTGTTACACTGATACTAAAATCAGATGATGACATGATGTGAAAAAAAAAGTCTACGTACCAATATCTCTTAAGAATATAGATTCAAAAATCTTCTACAAAATATTAGCAAACCAAATCCATCAACATATAGAAAGAATTCTATACCACAGCTAGCTGGGACTTATCCCATGAACATGAGGGTATATTGACTTGAAAAAAATCAATGAATATATCATGTAAACAGAATTAAAAAACAAAAAACACATGGATTTTCTCAATAGATGCAGATAAAACATCTGACAAACTCCAGCACCTTTTCATATCAGTAATACTCAAACTATGAATAGAAACCCTCAGTCTGATAAAAAGCATCTACAAAACTTCTATAGGTAACATCCTACTTAACGGTGAGAGATGGGTGTTTTCCCTCTAAAACTAGTAACAAGGCCAAGAATCTCTGCTCTCACCACTTCTATTCAAAATTTTTACCAGAAGTTCTAACCAGGACACCTAGTCTAGAAAATGAAACAAAACATATCTAGATTGGAAAGGATGAAGTAAAACTATCTCTATTTGCACATGACATCATGTAGTATGTAGAAAATCCTAAACAATCCATTTTTTTTAGTAGGCTCCACACCCAACATGGGTGGGGCTTGAACTCACAACCCTATGATCATGAGTCACATGCTCTCCTGAATAAGTGAGCCAGGCACCCCCAAAGAACCCATTTTTTTAAGTATACCTGAGCTGAGATCAAGAGCCCAACACTTAACCAACTGAGCCGTCCAGGTGCCCCCCCAAAAGTATCCATTTTTGAAAAACTATAAGAATTAATAAACAACTTAAGCAAAGTTGCAAAATAGAAGACAAATATGTAAAAATCAGTTGTCTTTCTATACTTTTGCAATAAACAATATGAAAATGAAATTAAAACAATTCCATTTATAATACCATCAAAAAGAGCACAACATTTAGGAATAAAGTTAATAAAAGAAATTCAAAACTCGCTGGGCACCCAGGGAAGAAGTGATGCTTGAGTGTGAAGACAGTCGGCAGACAGAATCCTTTCTTATGGGGAGGTCAGTCTTTTCTCTCTTAAACCTTCCAACTGATTAGATGAAGTCCATTCACATTATGAAGGGCATCGAAAAATATATTCCAAGCAACATCCACACTTATATTTGACCAAACATCTGGGTACTATGGCCTAGCCAAATTGATGCATAAAATTAGTCATCACAGATTGGAAGACATAATATTGTTAAGATAGTAGTACTCCTCCAACTGACCTAAAGATTCCATTTAACCTATATCAAAATATCAACTGTCTATTTTGTAGACATTAACAAACTGATCCTAAAATTCCTATGGAAACTCAGGGAACCCATAATAGCCAAAATAATCTTAGAAAAGAACAAAAATTGGACTTAAAATTTCCTGAGTTCAAAATCTACTACAAAACAACAGTAATCAAGACAGCATGGTACTGGCATAAGAACAGATTCATAGATCGGTGGAATATAATTGAGAATGTAGAAAAAAGCCCATGTATCTATGGTCAGTTGATTTTCAATAAAGTTACCAATATAATTCAGTGGGAAAGAACAGTCTTTTCAACAAATGGTGCATGGACAACTTGATAGCCACATATTAAAAAATGGAGTTGGATCTGTATACCACACAACATACAAAAATTCAAAATGAATCAAAGGCCTAAATATAAGAGTCAAAACCATAGAGGTGCCTGGGTGGCTCAGGTGGTTAAAGCGGCTGACTCTTGATTACAGCTCAGGTCATGATCTCAGGGTCGTGTGATCGAGTCCCACATTGGGCTCTGTGCGGACAGTAAGGAGCCTGCTTGGGATTCTGTCTCTCCCTCTCTCTCTGCCCCAACCCCCTTGCTCACATACTCTCTCTCATTTTCTCGCTCTCAAAATAAACTTAAAAACATGTTTTAAAGAGCCAAAACTATAAAACTCTTAGAAATAGAAGTAAATATTCATGACCTTGGATTTTTCAGTGGAATCTTAGATATGATGCCAAAAATGCAAGCAACAAAAGAAAAAAAAGTAATTTAAACTTCATAAAAATTTTTAAGAAACTTTTGTTTCTTATAACTCTATGAAGAAAGTGGAGACAGCTCACAGAGAGGGAGAACATTTTTACAAATCATAAACCTAATAAGGGACTCATACCTAGAATATATAAAGAACAATTAAAACACAATAATAAAATGACAACCTAATTTTTAAAATCAGCAAGTGATCTAAACAGACATTTCTCCAAAGATACAGACAATAAGCACAAGAAACAATGTTCAATGTCATTCATTATCAGGGAAATATAAATAAAAGTCACAATGAGGTACCACTTCATACCTACTGGGATGGCTACACAAAAAGGAAAAGGATAATTAGACTGAGTTTGGTGAGAATATAAAGCCATAACCCTCATATACTACTGGTGGGAATATCAAACTGTACAGCCACTTTGGAAAACAATCTGGAAATTCCTCAGAAAGTTAAGCATAGAGTTACCATTTGACCAAGCAATTCTACTCCTCCTAGGTATATGCCCAAGAGAAATGAAAACACATCCACACAAAAACTTGCACAGAAAAGTTCATAGCAGCATGATTCGTCATAGCCAAATAGCAGAATTAACTCAAATACCCATCAAATGATGAAGGGATAAACAAGTATTGTATCTCGGTCTAATGGAATGTTGCCAATCATAAGAAGAATGAGTTACAACATAGATGAACCTTGAAAACATGCTAAGTAAAGGCAGTCACAAAAGACCACATATTATATGATTCCATCCATGAAATATCCAAAATAGGCTCTCTCACTATATATGTGGTGAGATTACACAGTTAATATACTAAAAACCATCGAATTGTGTACTTAAAATGACCAAATTGTTTAGTATGTGAATTATGGCTCAATAAAGGTGGAAAATAACATAGATAAATCAAAATGGAATTCTAAAGAAGGTATGAGTAAAGCAAAAGAACGAAGGAAAAATAAACACAAAAGTGAAAAACAGAGAGAACAGAAAACAAAAAATGCTACACATAAGCCCTAACATATCAATAATTACATTAAATGTATACAGTCTACATACACAAGTTAAAAGACAAAGTAGAATAGTTTCCAAATATGACACAGTGATATGCTTATAAAAGAAACTCACTTCAAATAACAGAATATATGTATGTTGGAAGTAAAAGGCTAGAAAAAGTTACATCGTGCATATATTAAACAAAGGAAAGCAAGTGTGGCTATATTAATATCAAATAAAGTAGACCAGAGCAATGAAAATTATCAGAGATAAAGAGGGAGAGGACATTACATAATAAAAGTGTCAGTCCACTAAGGTGACATAACACATTCCCAATATTTATGCCCCCAACAGCAGACTGCAAAATATATGAAGCAAATACTGACAGAATGAAAGGAGAAACAGACAAAAAATTGTAATGGAAGACTACAAAACTCTTGTTTCAAAAACTGACAGAACTAGGCAGAAAATCAGCAAGCATAGAGCACTCAACAATACCATCAACCAGCAGGGTCTAATTGGCATTTATAGAACACACCAGTCCACAATAGCAGGACACACATTCTTTTCACATGTCCATGGAACATATACCAAGATAAACAAAATCAATAACAGAGAGATAACAGGAAAATCTCCAAACATTTGGAAACAAATAAAAATCTAAATAATCCTTAAGGCAAAGAATAGGTCTCAAAGAAATTAAAATAATACACTGAATTGAATGAAAATAAAAAAAACATTAAACTTTGAGGGATATAGCTAAAGAAGTGCTAACAAGAAATTTATAGGATTAAATGCTCATATTATAAAAGAGAAGGGGCACCTGGGTGGCTCAGTTGGTTAAGCCCTCTGACTCTTGATTTTGGCTCAGGTCATGATCTCATGGTCAGTTGTGAGATTGGGCTCTGTTCTGGGTGTGGAGCCTGCTTAAGATTCTCTCTCTCTCTGCCCTTCCCCTACTCGTGCTCTCTCTCTTGCTTTCTCTCTGTCAAAAATTTTAAACAATAATAAATTAATTAAAATTTAGAAAAAAAAAAGAAAAGAGAAAAAGTCTCAATAACCTAAAGGCCTAACTTAAGAAACTAAAAACAGGGGCACCTGGATGGCTCAGTTGGTTCAAAGTGTCTGATTTTGGCCCAGGTCATGATCTCAGTTTGTGAGTTTGAGCCCAGCATGGTTGGGGCTCTCTGCTGACAGCACAAAGCCCACTTCAGATCCTCTATTTCCCTCTCTCTCTTCCCCTCCTCTGCTCACACTGTCCCTCTCAAAAACAAGTAATAAAAAAAAAAAGGAAAGAAACTAAAAACAAACTCAAAGCAAGCAAAGAGAAGGAAATAAATAGTGGAAGTCAATGACATTGAAAACAGAAATAATAGAAGTTAAGTTTATCAGTCTTGGGGCACCTGGCTGGCTCAGTGGGTAGAGCATGTGACCCTTGATCTTAGGGTTGTGAGTTCAAGCCCCACGTTAGGTGTAGAGTTCACGTATGAAAAAAAAAATGTTGAGTTTATGAGTCTATAGTTCACAGAATCTACCGTCTTCCATTTTGCAAATCAGAACAATATCTGTTACTCTCCCAGTTTGTTTACAGACCCAGTCCATTTTCACGATTCCTTAAAGATTTCTAAACACCAGTGCTATAATCCCATCTGTGATCAGTCCCCTGGGATATAAACTGTGCCAAGAGACTTAAGGTCACAGGCTCAACTTTTATCTTGATATTGGATTCACTCTTACCATGCAGAGTTCTACCCTTTGGGATGAAGGCAGAAGCCAAATGGAATTTGAAAACTTCTCTGTCTCTTACAACAATATCAGCACTAACCACCAGACCCTAGCTCTCAGTGGCCATCAGAGTAACTCTGTAGAACCCTAAGACTCTGGAAAACAGTTTGAAACTCAATATACTAAACAATAGAAATAGAAAAACCAAGGCTCCATAAACTCAATTTTCAGCAAGATTAATCTCACTGCCTGATCATGGCTTTTTCTTTTCTTTTGTTTAATGTTTATTTATTTATTTTGAGGGGGGGAAGGGGCGGAGAGAGAGAGGGAGACAGAGAATCCTAAGCAGGCTCCCTGCTGTAGCACAGAGCCTAACATGGGACTTAATCTCACAAACTGTGAGATCATGACCTGAACCAAAATCAAGAGTTGGAAGTTTCACTGACTGAGCAACCCAGGCGCCCCATCTGACCATGTCTTATTAAACCTCTGCCTGTTTGCCCTCCTTTAAAAAATGTAGATATTATACTTATCTTGTGTGAACATGCTAATGAGAGAGTGACTCTGGAATGCTCCTCTTAAACTTTGATAAGTATAATGTCATAATCATTAGTAAACCTCAATGCAACCTCTAGCTATATGTTGGTGGTGGAGTTTCTTTTCCAATAGCCCAGGAGTACACTATTTCAGCATGCAGATAAACTCCTTCAAGAGCAACAAAACATGAAATACAACCTTGGGTAAAAATTTAAAAATCATAGCACAGAATAAACTGATTCCTGAAATATTTACTAAAATAGCAGCCAGTATCCAGTAGTATATCACTGAATACCTTCCTGCGACAGGAGAATCTGAGCCAAAGAGGTTTTTATATTCAATGTATTTTTGGAACCTGTATTTATGAACCAAATCTGTGTTGTTCATTGAAAAGTAGTTGTTTGGGAATTTGTTATGCTCTACTAAATGAGAATATAAAGGACAAGAAATATGCTCCATTATGAGCATAAACACTCTTTCCTGCCTCCTCCTTTTGTTCTTCTGCCTGCTCGGGCAAGGCCCTTGGGAGATACAAAAAGGTAAAGGAATGGGCCCTACACTGAGTTTATGGCCTGGTTGAGCTAACAGATCTGTCTAAGAAGTATATTAGTGCAATAAACATGACAAGGTTGCTGATGAGTACTCTGGGAGTGTGAAGGCTATGGGCTGTTGGGTCAGAGAAGCCACCGAGAAAGAGACTAAACCTGAATTAGAACTTCAGGAATGGCTAAGGTTTAGAGAGGCAGTGAGGAAAGAAAGGGCATTTCAGCCAGATGGGGAAACGGGATCAAAGGTTCTATAGAGTCAGAAAGTGTAAAGCATGCTTGAGAAACAATGGCTAGAATGGACGATCTATGTTGAAAAATAAGGAGGCAAATAGGTCAAGACTATGGATGATGTCCCATATTAAGGAGCTTTGGCCTTAGCCCATTAGCTACTAAGAAAGTGTAGCCACCTGCATCAGAATCACCTGAAGAGAGTGTTTAAAATGAATTACAGCCCGAAGTCCAATGACTCTGATTCAGAAGGTTTAGGTCTGGGGGCCAAGCATCCCCCCCCAACACACACACACACACACACACACACACACACACACACACNAGAATCACCTGAAGAGAGTGTTTAAAATGAATTACAGCCCGAAGTCCAATGACTCTGATTCAGAAGGTTTAGGTCTGGGGGCCAAGCATCCCCCCCCAACACACACACACACACACACACACACACACACACACACACACCCCTCATCAACTGATTATGATGGCTGATAGAAAATAAGAACTCCTTCAGGCCATGGAAAGTCAATGAAAGGTTTTTAAAAGAGGAGTATCAAAGTGATATAGCAGTGATTCAGGAAAATAAATCTTCAGTTGTATGCTGGGCTGACGGAAGAAAAGGAGATAAGGAAAGTCAGAGAGAAGGCTTTCCAATAGGCTTTCTCATCACTGTGATTTATCCATCCTCTGTTCCCAGGGCCTAGCATAGAGTCTGGTACATAGTAATTCACTTAGAGGCAGAGTTACTTGTGAAGTTAATGAAGCTTAGTGCTTTGGAGTCCCTTACTTGTATAGACCCTTTCCCAGTCCCTCCTTTTTTTTTAGATGTTTATTTTTATTTTAAAATAGACAGAGAGAGTACAAGCAGGGGACGGGCAGTGAGAGAGGGAGAGAGAGAATCCCAAGCAGGCTCTGCACTGTCACTGTCAGTGCAGAGCCCAACTCAGGGCTCAATCTCACAAACCAAGAGATCATGACCTGAGCTGAAATTAACAGTTGCATGCTCAACTGACTGAGTCATCCAGGTGCCCCTCTTTTTTTTTTTAATTTAAAAAATGTGGGGTGCCTGGGTGGCTTAGTTGCTTGAGCATCCAACTCTTGATTACGGCTCAGGTCATGATTGCAAGGTCATGGGATCGAGCCCCACATCAGGCTCCACACTGAGCATGGAGCCTGCTTAAGATTCTCTCTCTCCCTCTGCCCCTCTCCCTTGCTCATGCACTCTCTCTAAAAAAATGTTTTAATTTAATTTTTAAAATAAATAACTTAAAATTAAAATAATTTTTTAATTCTTTCACTTAAAGGCAGCCCA
>NW_027532252.1:72272-73417 GCF_008692635.1 Crocuta crocuta
CAGCCCTGTATTCAGTGTTTATTTAATTTTTTTAATTTATTTTTTCAAGTTTATTTATTTTGAGAGACAGAGGGCGGCAAGGAGGGGCAGAGAGAAGAGAGAGAGAATTCCAAGCAGTCTCTGCACTGCCAGCACAAAGCCTGACATGGGGCTCAATCTCCCAAACTGTGAGATCATGACCTGAGCCAAAATCAAGAGTCAGATGGTTAACCAACTGAGCCATGCAAGCACTCCCAACTTGTGAACGATGAAACCAGCCTTTACTGGCAAAAAGTGTTGTCTCCTTGTAATTATCATTTTCCTTCAATGTAGNCTCTGTGCTGACAGCTCAGAGCCTGGAGCCTGCTTTGCATTCTGTGTCTCCTCTCTTTCTGCCCCTCCCCCACTCATGCTCGCTCTCTCTCTCGCTCTCTCTTAAAAATAAACATTTAAAGAAATTTTTTAAAAAGGATTCATTAAATTCCCACCAACAGTGTAGGAGGGTGCCCGTTTCTCCACATCCTCGCCAGCATCTAGAGTTCTCTGATTTGNGGATTCATTAAAGAAAAATGTTAATCTTTTGACAAATCACTTAATGTGCTCTTCCTGCTTGCTAGACCCCTTAACCCCAGTTTATTCTCAATATAATAGATTGATCCTATTAAAGCAAAAGTCTATATATATCACTCCTCTGCCCAAACTCTCCAGTCTCAGAGTGAAAGCCAAATCTTTACAATGGCGATAAGGTCCTATACAACCTGGATACTTCTCTTATCTCATTTCACACTCTCCCTTCTGCTCACTCTGCTCCATTCCCATTAACCTCTTTGTTGTTACTGGACCATGCCAGGAATATTCCTGCATCAAGGCCTCTGACATTTCTGTTCCCTTTGCCTGGAATTCTCCTCCCTGCGGATATCCTCATGACTCACTCTCTCACATCCCTCACAGCTCTGCTTGAATATCACCTTCTCAGTGACACCTTTTCTGACCACCTTCTTTCTCTAAACTGCAATCTTACATACATACTCCCTATATCCTTTCTCTGCTTTAGAGTTCTTAGCACTTATTAGCATATTATATATATATATATATAATTTTTTGTTTTTTTACCATTAGAAATATAAGATCCATGAGGGCAGGGATATTTGCCTCTTTTGTTTTCT
>NW_027532252.1:73750-79461 GCF_008692635.1 Crocuta crocuta
TATTACTCAATGTATACATATTGCTCAAAAAATCCACAATGAATGAATGAAAGCCACTTTTGAGCTGTGTAACTTTGGATAAATCACTTAACATAAGCCTCAGTTTTCTTATCTATAAAATTAGATAATAATAGCACCTACTTCATAGTCTCCTGAAGTTTATAAGGACATAATTTATTAACATTTAGTACAGAATCTTGCACAAAGTAGGTAATAAATGTTAACACGGGTCCTTAATAACTTAATCCAAAGAATACCACCTACTCTACTTCCATAGAAGACAAGCCTGAACCAGGCATAACTAGGCCTGGCCAAATTCAACAACAGACCTACAACTGCAGAAGCTATTTCCCTCCACTGATGAATGTCACTGACAAGTACAGGGGCAAACAGACACACAGAGAGGCAGATGTGACACACCGGAAGCTCAGCCAGGGCATGGTCTCAGGCTAGAAGAATTGGAATCTGTCTTGTTTTACGGAGACATGAAAAGGGAGCCAAGCTACAGGCACATTTTGTTTTATTGGTAAGGAGACAATCACAGTAGGAGCCCCAGTGAAAGACGCTCAGCACCACCCAATGCCTGCATACATCCTGGTGTGCTGATCAAATAAGCTTTCTCCTCTTTATTCCTTAGGCATCATGGGAAGCTAAATAAAGAGCAAACCTACTTACACAGACAGCGGCAGGGATCATAACCACTGGCATCATATGATCGTTACCTAATCTTGAGTCACTATTCTTTAAGTGAGAGCCAGCCCCTCTCACTCATACCTAAGCATGCTGAGCTCAGTCAGGACCTGACAGGACCACTGCTGCTTCCAACATCTGTTCCTGGACTTCATCCTGGTTCTTCACTGTCCAAGTATAGCCTATAGATGTGCGTCTTCTTGAAAGAAAAGGGGGCTAGGGAGAGAAAGGGTCTTTCATATTGTCATGTTACAATGTGCTCCTAACATATATGTGGGTCCAGCTTTAAGATCATAACTCTCTTTTTTTAATAAATTTTTTAACACTTTTATTTATTATTGAGAGACAGAGCATGAGCAGGGGAGGAGCAGAGAGAGGGGGAGACACAGAATCTGAAGGAGGCTTCAGGTTCTGAGCTGTCAGCACAGATCCTAATGCAGGGCTCAAACTCACAAACCATGAGATCATGACCTAAACCAAGGTTGGACGCTTAACCTACTGAGCCACCCAGGTGCCCCAGATCATAACTCTTGTTTCCTCTACATCTACTTGGAGAATAATTTTCTGTAAACACTGAATAATAATAGCAACAGTTACTAGCTACAATTTAGCAATTATTATGTATGAAACACCATATGACCTTTACACTCATTTGTTTTAATTTTTTTAATGTTTATTTATTTTTGAGAGAGAGAGAGACAGAGCACAAGTGGGTGTGTGGCAAACAGAGAGAGTGAGAGAAGTGCAAGCAGCAGAGGGGCAGAGAGAGAGGGAGACACAGACTCTGAAGCAGGATCCAGGCTCTGAGCTGTCAGCACAGAGCCTGGCACAGGGCTTGAACCCACGAACCATGACATCATAACTTGAGCCAAAATCAAGAGTCGGATGCTTAACCAGCTGAGCCACCCAGGTGCCCCTACACTCATTGGTATTAAACCTTCAGTAACAGGTGGGAGCCAGTGAGGACCAGCAGCCATGGCTATGAGCTGCCTCATGGCCAGGGACCTCAACAAGGTCCACAAGGTGACCAAGAATGTGAGCATGTGCCTCACCAAGCACACCAAGTTCATGTGGGACATGATCAGAGAGGTGTGCGGCTTTGCCCCTACCAGCAGTGAGCCATGGAGCTGCTCAAGGTCTCCAAGGACAAGTGCACTCTCAACTTCATCAAGAAAAGGGTGGGGACATGCATCAGTGCCAAGAGGAAGAGAGAAGAGCTAAGCAACATCCTGGCAGCTATGAGGAAAACGGCATCCAAGAAAGATTGAACCCCTCCCCTCTGTATGTAATAAAGTCGTTTTGGAACTTGAATAAAATAAAAATAAAGAAATAAACCATTAGTAACACATTAGGTAGGTACTATTTTCCCCATTTTACAAAGGGGGAATCTGAACTGACTCAGAAAAACTAATTTATTGACATAAGTTCATATAGCTAGTCAGCGATGAAGTCAGGATTCAAACATATCTGTCTTGCTCCAAATCTATACTTGCCATTACAGAACACTGCCATTCTAGAAAAAGATAATTTAACCATATGCATGAAACTAACTTGAAGACATAAAGTCCATATCAATTAGGCAATGTAAAACTGAAAGGGACCGAGAGTAGTTTCATCCAACTCAGAAAATAAGAGCAACAGCATTTATATTTAGATTAAAAATCTGCTCCTAATTCAGTCCTTCTGTAACTGTCAGAAAGGTCAATATTCACTTTCCCAATTTAGTTGGCTTCTTCTTGGTTACTTTAGAGTCTGTCTACTTGGTCCCCAGATATCGTAAGCAGCCAGGTTTAATGTGTTGGTGTATCAGGCTAGGTCCAATCAGGAGAAATAAATGACATGGTAATTTTAACAGGGAAAGTCTAATATAAAAAATTACTAATTATATGGGGCACCTGGGTGGCTCAGTTGAGCGTCCAACTCTTGATTTTGGTTTAGGTCATGATCCCAGGGCTGTAGGATCAAGCCCCGTGTGGGGCTCTGCACTGAGCATGGAGCCTGGTTAAGATTCTCTCTCCCTGGGGCACCTGGGTGGCTCAGTCGGTTAAGCGTCCGACTTTGGCTCAGGTCATGATCTCACGGTTCGTGGGTTCGAGCCCCACATCTGGCTCTGCACTGACAGCTATCTCAGAGCCTAGAATCTGTTTCAGATTCTGTGTCTCCCTCTCTCTCTGGCCCTCCCCTGCTTATGCTGTCTCTCTCTCTCAGAAATAAATAAAACATCAAAAATTTTAAAAAAAAAAAGATTATCTCTCTCCCTTTATCCCTCTCCCCCATTTGCACACACTCTCTCCCTCTCAAATTAAAGAAAAAATTACTAATTATAATAGAAAATTACAGTATCAAGGGATTGGCTAGTAAGAAGTAAAGAACATNTAAAGACCATTCTAAATACAGAAATAGCAGAGGTACCTGAGTGGTTCAATCAGTTAAGCATCTCATTCTTGATTTCAGCTCAGGTCATCTCACAGTGCATGAGTTCAAGCTCTGTGCTGACAGAGGGAAGCCTGCTTGGGATTCTCTCTCTCCCTTTCTCTTCCCCTCCACTGCTTGCACACATGCATGCTCTTTCTCTCTCAAAAAAAAAAAAACATTAAAAAATAATAGGGGCACCTGGGTGGCTTAGTCAGTCAAGTGTCCAACTTCGGCTTAGGTCATGATCTCAGGGTTTGTAGGTTCGAGCCCCACATCAGGCTCTGTACCGATACTGTGGAACCTGCTTGACATTCTCCCTCTCTATCTGCCCCTCTCCCACTCAGACTCTCTCTTTAAAAAATAAACAAAAATTAAAAAAATAAAAGAAACAAAAGAAATAATAAAATAAATACAGTAAAACCTTGGTCTGTGATTATAATTCATTCCAGAAACATGCTTATAATCCAAAGGACTTGTGTACCATTGACTCAGTTGTGATCGTGTGACATTCAGCATTATGTACTACTCATATTGCAAGACATTTCTTGTTTATCAAGTTAAAATTTATTAGAAATGGTTGTTCATCCTGCAGAACACTCGCAGAACAAATTACTCGCAATCCAAGGTTTCACTGTACAGAAATAACATATATAAGGAGCAATCACTAACCCCAAGACTGAGATTGAATGCCCAAGGAAGAGTTCCTTCTCAGTCCCACTCTCCTCCAGTACGGGTCAGATACAAACACTGGTGGAAAGGACACAGCCATGGCTGATCGGATGGCAGAGAGGCTGCTGTCGTGCCACACCAGTAAAACTTGCTAGAAATCTCTTCTTTGGAACTTATCAGAAATTCATGCTCATGGGAGTTNCTAAGAGGGCATTACCAGGAACACCTTTGGGCAGCTGGGAGCTGTACCATAGAAGCTAGGCACTGGAGAAGCCACCACGCTACAGGAGCTAAACAACGGGGAAGCCACTTGTCCTGCATAAGCTTTTTGTGTAAGCACACTGGAATCAGAAAGCAAACTGTTTTCTCCTTCTAATGTATCTTTAATGCTTCCTGACAAAATTTAATATCATAAATAGAAAATGTAATCCATTTAAAAGGCCCAGATTCATTTTCACAGATCAGTCAATAAGAATACTTGGACAGGGGGGCACCTGGGTGGCTCACTTGGTTAAGCCTCCAACTTTGGCTCAGGTCATGATCTTGCATTTGTGAGTTTGAGACCTGCATCAGGCTCTGTGCTGACAGCTCAGAGCCTGGAGCCGACTTCGGATTCTGTGTCTCCCTCTCTCTCTTCCCCTCCCCTGCTCGTGCCTTGTCTCCCTCTCTCTCCCTCAAAANGTTTTTATAATTTTATTTTGTTCTGATTCCAGTCAGTAATAAATACGCATTACAGAAAAATTAGAAAAGTCATCACATTTACAAAAGAAAATTCAAAATACTCCCTAATTCCAGAAATAACTCCGTAATTCCACAATGAACATTTAAAAAAATTTTTTTAATGTTTTATTTATTTCTGAAAGAGACAGAGAGACAGCGTGAGCAGGGGAGGGTCAGAGAGAGAGGGAGACACAGAATCTGAAAGAGGTTCCAGGCTCTGAGCTAGCTGTCAGCACAGAGCCTGACACGGGGCTCGAACCGACAGACCGTGTGATCATGACCTGAGCCGAAGTCGGATGCTTAACCAACTGAGTCACCCAGGCGCCCCACACAAATAACATTTTAATATGTGTTTAATATATACATTTATATAGTGAGATGTATATGTAGATATAAATATGGAAATACTCTAATTTTTTAAAGTTTACTCATTATTTTGAAAGAAAGAATGCAAGCAGGGGACAGGCAGAGAGAGGAGAGAGAGAATCCCAAGCAAGCTCTGCACTCTCAGTGTAGAGCTGATGTCGGGCTCGAACCCATGAACTGCGAGATCATGACCTGAGCCGAAACCAAGAGTCACAGTTAACTGACTGAGCCACCTATATGGAAATATTTTATAAACAAAAGAATACAAATATTAACTATCCTTTTGACTTTTTGTTCTAGAAGACTAAGAGCATTGTCTATCTCCCATAGAGGAATAAGGAAAACACCTTGGTTACTCATGAATCATTAATCCTTCACAATGGGACAATATTTTATACCCATTAAGAGGAGAGTTCAACAAATGAATAGCCCACAGTCTGCATCCTTTGTTTTTGTAAATAAAGTTTTATTGGAACACAACCTTTTCCATTAATTTATATATTGTTTATGGCTGCTTTTATTCTATTTTTATTAATGTCTTTTAAGAATTAAAAAGACTGACTTATGTGTTTGTATGTATATTTATATTTATTAGATCACTTGACCTAGACAACCTTTACATTAACATGNTACAGACTCTATTGTAATGCAAATTTGACACAATTTAGGGAAAATCAGGTCTTACAGAGAAGCTCAATGCAAAACAACCTTTATTACATAGTACTATCTCTCAATGCCAACCTTAAAATGGAGACAGTTTGTGAAAGTACAAGGTAAAATTTTAACCACTATATAAAAGGGATCAATTGTGATGACTACTGATTAAGGAAAATAATCTAATAAAGATAAGG
>NW_027532252.1:79718-90053 GCF_008692635.1 Crocuta crocuta
AAGGATTCTATAAAAGAGTTAGTCATTCCAAGATCAAGTCCAAGCTCTGCTACAAATGCAGTTTGACCTCAGACAAGACATTTAATTATCAACATCTGATTTCTCATATATTAAGTGTAGATATTGACATTTCTTCAAAGAGGCCACAATAATCTAATAAAATGAGACGATATCTTTTTTAATGACATGATATCTTGTTCTTCTCCTAGTCCTCAACATGTAATAGAGTAAATAGCACATAGTAGGTACCCAACACTACATGTTTCCTGAAGTGAAGAAGCAAGTTAATATAGAAAAAAAAAATGAAGCTAAAAGATGATAATGGTGAAAGTTCAAGGAAAAGCCAAAATTCAGCATAAAAATATAAGTTCTATTTCTCTCTGCCCCTTGCTCACTCACTCTCTCTCCCTCATAAATAAATAAATAAATAAATAAATACAACATATCACAGAGATAAAAAGTTTCAGAGAGAAAATAAAACAAAATATATACAAAATACATAAAATGCAGTTTTCAACACAAAATTTTAAGTAACTAATATGTTCAAGGAAATAAAAAAATTTGAGAAATTTGGCAAATAGATGGAAATTGCATTAAATAAACAAGTGGAAATTCTAAATATGAGAAATATAAAAACTGGAATTAAGAACTCAGTGGATGAATATGACAGTGGAATATATGGATATAATATCATAAGATATTATAGAGAGACAAAAGGATGGAAAGAAAATACAGAAGTAGATACACACAAGATTAAGAGAAGGTAATCAAACTTGCCACTATATAAAATCATCAGTTTAAAAGGAAGACAGGGGCACCTGGGTGGCTCAGTCGGTTAAGCGTCCGACTTTGGCTCAGGTCATGATCTCATGGTTCGTGGGTTCGAGTCCCGCGTCGGGCTCTGTGCTGACAGCTAGCTCAGAGCCTGGAGCCTGTTTCAGATTCTGTGTCTCCCTCTCTCTCTGTCCCTCCCCCACTCATGCTCTGTTTCTCTCTGTCTCAATAATAAATAAAAACATTTAAAAAAAGAAAAAAAAAGGAAGACAGCAAGAAAGGAACTACAAAATAGCCAGAAAACAATTGACATATGGCAATGTAAAGGGATTAAATTCCCCAAAGGCATATAATGTATATAAAAAGAAACTTCAACTATTTGCTACCTGTAAAAGACTCACTTCAGCTTCAAGGACACACATAGGCTCAAACTGAAGGTACAGAAAAAGATATTCCATGCAAAGAGTAACCAAAAGACAGAAGGAAAGCTATTCTTATATCAGACAAAATAGACTTTAAATAAATACTATATGGGGCACCTGGGTGGCTCTATCGGTTAGGTGTCCAACCTCAACCCAGGTCATGATCTCATGTTCTGTGAGTACCAGCCCTGAGTCAGGGTCTGTGCTGACAGCTCAGAGCCTGGAGCATGCTTCAGATTCTGTGTCTCCTTCTCTCTCTGCCCTTCCCCCATTCATGCTCGCTCGCTCGCGCTCTCTCTCTCTCTCTCTCAAAAATAAATAATAATTTTTAAAAAGTGAATAAAAAACTGTAGGGGTGCCTGACTGGCTTAGTCAGAAGAGTGTGTGACTCTTGATCGAACCCTATGTTGGGTGTAGATACTACTTAAATAAATTAACACTTTAAAAAAATCAAAAACTGTAATAATAGATAAGGTCATTATTTAATGCTAAATGGAATAATTCACCATGAGGATATAACAATTGTAAATATATATGCACCCAACATTAGAAAACCTAAATATATTTAGCAAATACTAACAGATCTAGAGGGAGTAATATCTAACAATACGATAATAATAGGGAACTTCAATATCCCATTTTCAATAATCCATAGATCATCCAGACAGAAAATCAATAAGGAAACACTGGATTTGAACTATTCTTTAGACCAAATGAATCTGACAACATGTACAGAACTTTCTAGCAAACAGCAACAGAATACACATTCCTTCTCAAGTGTATATGGAACATTCCCCAGGATAGGGCATATGTTAGGTCACAAAACAAGTCTTAGCATATGTAAGAAGATTTAAAGATACCTTTTTCCAACCACAATGGTATGAAACTAGAAATCAATAATGGGAAGAAACTAGAAAATTCACAAATGTGTGGAAATTAAATAAGAAACTCCTGAAAAATCAATGGGTCAAAGAATAAATCAAAAGAAAAACCAAAGAATATCTTGAAACAAATAAAAATAGAAATGCAACAAACATCAAAGTTTATAAAATAATAATCGATAGGACTAAAGGAGAAATAGAAAATATGCTAATAGCACAGGGAGATTTCAGAATATTTCTCTCAGCAACTTACCAGACAAAATTCAATAAAGCTATAGAAGATATAAACAACACAACTGACAAACTGTACTCAACATAAAAAACATTGCACTCAATTTTGCAGAATATATATATTTCAAGTGCTCATAGAACACTTACTAAAATTGACCACATGCATTACAAAGCACCAAGTTGGTTTTTTTTAAGTTTATTTATTTTGAGAGAAAGAGAGAAAGAGCATCGGGGGAGGGGCAGAGAGAGAGAGGGAGAGAATCCCAAGCAGGCTCCATATCGTTCAGAGCCTGATGCAGGGCTTGAACTCCCGAACCATGAGATCCTGACCTGAACCAAAGTTGGAAGCTTAACCGACTGAGCCACCCAGGCATCCCCAAAGCAACAAGTCTGAAAGGACTAAAATCACACAGAATATGTTATCTCAACAGACTGAAGATAATCTAGAAATAATAATAAGACCAGTAACTAGAAAGTCTCCACATGTTTGAAAGATAAGAAATGCATTTCTAAATATTTCATGGATAAGAGGAAAAAAACTCTCAGTGAAATTTTAAACATATTTTGAAATGAATTATAGTGAATATATGCTCAAACTTTTGGGATGCTGTGCTTGGAAAGACATTTAAGCAGGGCTGTCTACGTCATTTGCCAGGCCCAGTGCAAAATGAAACTCCATGGCCCTTTGTCCAAAAAGCTGGGCTGTAAGGGGAAGTCCCATTAAAGATACTATATAAAGCTTTCTCCTTTTCACCATATTCTTGCTCTCAACTTGTTGTGGTGTTTTCTATTTGCTATTTAAATATAACTTTAAGAAAGAAAATTTTTAATTTTAAACTTTAAGCATGAATTCTTACTGTTCATCTTTATGTTCTGCATAAACATATGACAGATATGTCATATAACATGTATAAACACATGACATATTTACATGTGCAAATCCTGTGAACATGGAGCATCACAAACACCATCTACAAACAGGGTAGCAAGGAACTTCAGACACGCATATTGCACATATTCTCCCATTCATGTGCATGCTCTATGGTACCATAAGACTTCATTTTAGAAACAGTGCAATGATGAAATAAAAAATTTTAAGATGGCAACAGAATAAACTAAGTTGCGGTGGGTGGGGAGGGCTCCTGGGTGTGGCACCCTGTGTGACTGTGCAGGTGACACATCCATAAAAGTGGCCTTCTCCTTAAGTGCATATCTTAGAAAAGATAAAAGGCTGATAAATCAATGCAAATCTAGTATCTAACTCAAGAAGTTACACAAAGGACACAAAATTAAACTCAAAGAATGTAGAAGGAAGGAAATAACAAAGAGCAAGAATGAAGTAGAAATCAAACATAAACATCAACAAAGACAGAAGTTGGTTCTTTGAAGAGAGAAAATGGAAAAATCCCTAGCAATGTAATCCCACATTAAAAGAACAATCTAATTATTATCTTAATACATGTAGAAAAAGCACTTAATAAGCCTCAAAGAAAACTTCCCTTAATCCGATGAAGAGAATCTCACCTGTGGGCCCAAAACGCTCCTGCCCTGCCCAGAGACACCTTTATAAACTGTAAACAAATAAGCAAAATATCGAGTAGGTTAGCAAGTGATATGATCTGGTACGAAAAAAAGAGCAGGAAAGTAAGAGTATCGAGGGAGGGTTTCAAGTTAAAACTGAACAATCTGGGGAGGCGCCGGTAAGACAACGACCTTTGAAGAAGAGAAGAAGGTGAGAGAACGAGGCATACAGATCACTGAGGGAAGAGGACTGGGGGCAGAGGAAACAAGTGGAAAAGTCTGAAGGAAGCAAATGCCCAGCGTGTCAGAGGCACAGCCAGTGTGGCTGGAACAGAGTACTGGGGAGGGAAGTAGGATAGAGCATCAGAGAAGTAATGAGAGTCTGGATCATGGAGGGCTCCATAAGGCTACTGGCATTACTTGGGTTTCATCTAACATGATATGGGACATACTGGAATGAGGGACTTGAACATGACTGGATTTATGAATAGGATCAGTCTGACTGCTATATTAGGAAGAGACTGAGAATTAGCAATAATGGAAGCAGAGAAACCAGTTATGAGGATATTGCAATAATCACGGTGACAGATGGTTAAAGTTTGAACTAAGGAGGAAGTAGTTGAGTTGAGAAGTAGATTAGGTTTTCTTCTCCACCTCATCACCAAGTTGTGTACCATTTCTGAAAGGCTCTGTGGCATAAGCAAGGAAAACAATTTTACAATAACCTTTATCTTCCAAAACAAAAGTCACACGGCTGCTTCAATGCATGATCTTTTTACTCTCCCCATTATACATTCTTTAGTCCTCCTTCAGGTATCCCTTCCCTAATTAAAAAGTGCATCAATGGCCCAGTGTCTAAATATCAATAGCACATTTGTCAGCCAACAGTAATTCAGGCAAGACGTCAAAATATTCAAAATATTTTTTTTGTAAATGGCTATAGGTAAGGATGAAGATTTCAAGCTCTGCTGGGGCTGTTTGTGAGTTAAGGTAAGGCTAAATGAAAGGAAGCGGCACTTGTATGCAATTACTACCCTGGTTTCCCTTCAAAGGCAGCACACTTGAATCTCTTTCATCTTGTTATATCGATTATGGGCCTTGAATTTTCATCACGCCAGGAACCATAATGAAGGGTAACCTGCCATGTATTAGTCTAACCCTAGATTACGATTCAAGTCAATAAAATCAGGAAACTATCAAAAATGGTATTAATGCCATAAACGAATTCAGAAAATCTAATTCAACTGGTCTCTTACAAGAACACTACTACACACTGCTCTGCTGGGTTATTTGGGGGAGAAGAAATGGAATGAAAATAATAAGGAAATGCTTCTCTGTTGATATACTTAGATGATCGATGTTTGGAATGGTTAGCACAGAAGTCAGTCTACAAGTCCCATGCCAGTGCTAAAAATACTTTTTGAAAAACGTAAAAACAATACCAACCCATGGTCACATGTAGGTTGAGAGCACACTGTGTTTGGCCCAACTAGGAATTTACTTTTTAAATTAATTAATTTATTTTTGAGAAAGAGAAAGTGCATGCAAGCAAGTAGGGGAGGGGCAGAGATAGAGGGAGAGAGAGAATCCCAAGCAGGCTCCATGCTCAGTGTGGAGCCCGACTCAGGGCTCCATCCCAAAACATGAGAGATCATGACCTGGGCCAAAATGAAGAGGTGGACACTTAACTGACTGAGCCACCTAGGCACCCCTGGCCTAACTAGGGGCTAGAAAATGAAGAGATATTAGTCAATTTCCACCACTAAATTTGGATAGACAAAAATGCAGACCTACCTCACATTCAGATTAGAGCTCAGCAATCTTGGTTTTAGTCATGGTTTCTCCATCAACTAACATAATATTAAGAAAACCAGTTATTTGTTCTATGCTTCAACTTCCCCATTTCTTAAAGGTTTATTTATTTATTTTGAGACAGAGAGAGAGAGCGCGCACAAGTGGGGAAAGGGGAGAGACAAAGAGGAAGAGACACATTCCCAAGCAGGCTCTGTACTGGTGGTGGGGCTTGAACCCACAAACTGTGCCTCAACTTCCCCGTTTAAAAAAATGGGCTTCAGGGACCTGGCTAGCTCAGTTGGAACAGCATGNGCACCTGGCTAGCTCAGTTGGAAGAGCATGTGACTCCTGATCTTGGGGTTGTGAGTTCCAGCCCCACAGTGGGTGTAGAGATTAAACTTAAAAAAAAATTAAAATAACAAAAATGGGCCTAGATACAAATCTGTCTCCCACCTATTCTACATTCCTAGAAAGTACTAAAGAATTCAGACACACATCAAAGGAGAGGAAAGGGATTACTTGATAAATGATGCCAGAGGTTAGCTGCTTAGGGACAAAAAGAAAACAAAACCAAAAACAACCAACCATGATCCAAGCTTCATATCATGTGCCAAAATAACTCAGATGGATAAAAGTATAGATGGTAAAAAAAAAAATTCGCAGGACAAAAATGAGAAGAAAGTGTTGCTTAATGGTCATGTCATCAGATGGTAAAGAATTTTATAAATTTAAACATGAAAGAAATAGAAAAGGAAAATATTGGAAACCTTCTACACACAGAAAAAGGAAACCAAAATACTTAGGAATATTAACAAATATAAGAGGCAAATGAAAAATGAAAAAAATACAACAAAAAGAACAAATGGTTTATGTCCTACCCTCAATTTGATAGCATCTACCTCTCTCAGTCCTCAACAAAAGGGAAGGAGGGGTGTAAAGTCTTAGTAGCTAGGGGGAAATGTTTAAGTTCATAGGTTAAAAAAAAAAATAAGGGTCCTTGGAGTTTGTGTTAGTGGGAGGAAACACTCCTTCCCCCGGTGGAATCTATACCCACCGTGTTTGTTAAAGCTACCTATCTTCTTTGGGGTGCCTGACTGGCTTGGTTGCCCATGTGACTCTTGATCTCAGGGTCATGAGTTTGAGACCCATGTTGGGAAAAGAGTAATTTTCTTAATGTTTATTTATTATTTGGAGAGAGAGAGAGAGAGAGNCAAAGATGAGGAAGATAAAGGGATTGATATGGGGAAGCAAAACACCCTCAAGCTATGCTCAGGAGGCTCTTTTCTGCCAGGGAGGTGGTGGCACTGGCATCACAAGGGGCAACAAACGTGGGAGGCCACCTTGTTGTTGAAGACTGCACGAAGAAAATAACTGTGGAGAGGAGACAGATTCCTCAGGCTGAGGTAGCTTCCCAAGAAAAATGTGATAGATTCAGTTTGAGCATGTGTACACTCCTTTTAAGACTTGCCTAAGGTCGTTAAGCAGTGACTTATTGCTTTCAGAAAACTCCAGATAGAGCAGGCAAAAATAAAATCATAAAGCAATTCATGGTAGTGAGAAAAAATATGCCCGTCCCTATCAACCTCTGTTTGATAAGAGATACAAATCATCTTATGAGCCTACAGAAGATGAAAATAAGTGGAAACCAGGTGTTGATGAGACAGTTAAGGAAATTAAAAAATAAAAATAAAAAGAAGACAAAACTTTAGAAAATGTCTGAAGGTAAAGTCTACCCTAAAAAATTATTTATTTTGCCATGACAGTTTTGAAGAACAGAGAGTTGCTCAGAAATGTGGTCGAAACCCAATGATCCTATGTTAGAGCACCTAAAGGATATTTTGCTCAAATTTTTCAATGCTGGTGAACCTATGACTTTCACAGAATTTCTCTATGAGTCCAATGAAAATTTCTCAAAAGAGGTGTTGACTAAAACATATATAATGAGGTCATACCCAGATGATTCTGATCCCTTCTTTTCTTATGGACTGCAGGTTACAGGCTGTATTAGATGCCAAATACTTTGCAGGAAGAGTAATGTCACTCTGAGTGCATTAAACAATAGGATAGCCAAAACAAAAACAGAAACAAAAAAGGGCGGGGAGCGAGCTACTAGGATCATATAGATCAACTTCCAAAGGCTCGTTCTTCAATTATTCTTAGAGTCCTGAAGTGCCCAATTAGGAATGCTGAGTAGGGTTATTACAGCTAAAATTCCTGAAGATCTTCAGTTGGGGTTTTTTCCATAAGCATCCAGTCCCAAGAGCAGCATGATACTTGGTAGGACACAGAATGATGATGACTATGACACAGGGGAAGAACCCAGGCAAGAAGAAAATGAAGAAGAAGAAAAAGATTAACCAAAGTGGAAGGAGAACCCTAAAGCAAACTCAACTTTGGGGAGCCTGAGTAACTCAGGTGGTTAAGTGTCCGACTTCAGCTCAGATCACAATCTCAAAGTTTGTGGGTTCAAGCCCCGCATCGGGCTCTGTGCTGACAGCTCAGAGCCTGGAGCCTGCTTCAGATTCTGTGTCTCCTTCTCTCTCTGACCCTCCCCTGCTCACACTGTCTCTCTCTTAGAAATAAATTTAAAAAAAAAAAACAACACTAAAAAAAATAAAGGTTTTAAAACCAGTGTTTTCTTCTTAGAATTTCACTTGTCCCGCACTTTCATGACAGATATAGAACTCAGTGTACTCTGTGTACTTGCATTGTTTGGTTCTTGGGAAGTACTTCTGTCATAGCTGTAAGACAACGGCTGTAAAATACCAGAATGCTTAGAGACTAAGAGTGGTTTAGAAAACCTTACCGAGAAACCGACTGAAGCAGCTTCCGAGCCAACCTGCATACTTGTGCCTTCCTCCCTGTGTGGTAGAAATGTAGTCTCTTGTACTAACTAGTTAACAACGCCCTTTTAACCAGACCAAGTGTGTGGTTAAGGTTCCAGTCAGACCAATATTCGATAACTATTAGCTTGTTTGAGGATTTTCGTACTGTTAAATTAACAGAAACTTTGTCATAGTCAAGTGATTAGTCACTGGGGTGTTAATAAAGTCTTGTTTTTCATTTTATACTTTGTCATGAAGTACATTTAAACTGTTAACAAAGCAGTTTTTGCACCACTCTACCTCCTAGGAATGCTATCCTTTCACCTTTTGGCAAGTTTGTATCAGAGGCTTTTGTTGAGAGGAGGCTAAAATATCAAGGGGGAAAAGACGCTCCGTACTACTGGTTTTCAAAGTGTGGCTCCCAATGTGATAACCTAGGACTGCCAGGACGCCACCTGGTTTGGCTGAGCTGAGATCTGTATTTTGGCATAAAACAACAGAAGTTGACCCTCACCTAAGGTAAAACCAACTCTAGTTCACAGGCTTGAAAATGTTGCAGGTAAACTAAATAGGTTACAAGGACTGGTTGGGGAGGAAGAGACCAGAGCTCATTGGATCCTGAACCACATCCATCTCTGAAGGTCATGATTAGATGATGGTAGTGGAGAAAAGACTAAGGCGTAAAGCTAGTTGCAGAAGAATAAAAATACTATGATGCCACTTGCATAAAGTTTAAAAATATGCAAAAAATACTATACACTTTGGGATAAAAGTGTGTAGTTAACAACACATGTTTCATTCCCGAAAGTGAAGACAAAGTAAAAATGTACATGGGAATGAAACACCAAATTCATAATACTGATTACTACTTGAGAAAAAGACACACAGAGCTTCAACTCCATTCTACTGCTTTATTTCTTAAGCTAGAGAGGGGTTACATGGGCCCTTAGGAAGTTCATATTAGTATGGCTATAGTTTTGTTAAATTATTTTAGAGAGAGAGCACACAAGCAGGCATGAGGGGCAGAGGGAGAGAGAGAATTCTAAGCAGGCTCCACACTCAGTGCAGAGCCGGGCACAGGGCTCAACGCGAGGCTCAATGCAGGGCTCAGTCCCACAACCCTGGGATCATGACCCAAGCTGAAATCAAGAGTAAGACACTCAACCAAGTGAGACACCCATGTGCCCCAGTACTTCGATAGTTTTATGTGTGACTTTAAGTAGTAAATGGGCCTAATCTCTACAATCTAGATGAGAAAGTGGGTGAAAGGGCAGTTGATCACAGAAAGGAAGGTGGCCCATGAGTCTGGCAAGAAGGTCTTGTTTCTGCGTTCAGTTAAGGTTACTTAGATATCTTATCTGGATGGCATGAATAGCTTTCCCTTCCATATGTCACAATAGCATACTTCATAATCTGCTTTACATGAGCCTTCCTAAAGTGTGAGCTTCTCACTGGTTGAAACCTCAAAGGGTCTTACTCATTTTCTGTCTTAAAATACCAAGTACCTCTAGAGACAAGTTAGCCTCAGGCCAAACTATAAAAATGGGACAGCTGCTTTTCTAGTTCCTTTGCCTCTTTTTCTAATGCCCTTCATTTTCAGGCAGTGACCTCTGTCCTCCCCTCCAACCTCACCATTATCTCCAGGCACCTAAGCTCAGGATTACCCACTGTCATTCTCCATTACAGATCTCCCTTCTCTGGGAGCATCCCATGCTCCAGATGTCTTCTTCATTCCTCTACTCCTTGCCTCCTCTCAGATTTCTGTTCTACTTCTTCCAGACCCTGCAGTGAATAATATTAGGTTAGTGATATGTTCAGAGAGATTGTGATACCATTCTAACTTACACTGTACTTGTCTCTGAAAGGGCCTATAAAATGATGCCAAGA
>NW_027532252.1:90099-96780 GCF_008692635.1 Crocuta crocuta
TGTAATCTCTGACCTCCAAAAGTTGTAATTTAGTGTTAGTTGACCACAAAGCAAACAAACTTATTTATTCATATATTTGTACTTTTGAGAGAGAGAGAGAGAGAGAGAATCCTAATCAGGCTTCATGCCCAGCACAGAGCCTGATGTGGGGCTTGATCTCTAAACCATGCAATCATGACCCAAGCTGAAATCAAGAGTCAGAGGCTCAACAGACTGAGCCTCCCAGGCACCTCTAAAGCAAACAAACTTTAACAGTGATGTAATCCCTTGCAATCTTATATATGCTTGTAACTGTTAAATTAAGACATTTTCCTTATAAAGTTGCCCACTCAATTTAAAGAGAGTTATACCCTCAAGCAATATGAGACATACTGGTATCTGGAGAAATTACCAACACTTCACAGAAATTCCAGGCTCAACTTTAATCTCACTAACCTATTGGGNCACAGACAGTATCAAACTTTATATATACTATGTTTTTTCCTATACATACCTATGATTAGTTTAATGTATAAATTAGGCAAAGAGGTTAGCAATAATAGCTAATAATAGAACAATTAATACAGTAATAATTAGGTGAATTTGGTCTCTCTCTCAAAATATCTTACATCGTGTATTCACCCTTCTTCTTGTAATGAAGTGAGATGATATAATGCCTACCTGATGAGATGAAGTGAGTTGAACGATGTAGGCACTATGACATAGCATTAAGCTACTACTGACCTTCTGACAATACCAGGAGGAGGACAATCTGCTTCGGGACTGCAGTTGACCATAGGCAGCTGAAACCGTGGACAAGTGGGGACTACTGTAGTCATTTAATAAATGTTTGCGTATTTACTATGTTCCAGGTGTTGTTCTAGGTATTTGGGGGACATAGTGAAGAAAACAGGCCATAAGCCCTGACTTTGTGGTGGGGGGTGGTGCGATGGGGGTAATGGCGACAGGGATTATTACAACAAAGATAAAAATTAATTAAATGGGAAAAGTTCTAAGCTATGAAAAAAACTAGAACAGGGTATGGATACAAGAGTGAATGGGGAGGGGAGTGGGTGATAGCTTTAGTTAGGGTGGTCAGGGGGGATCCTTGGTGAGTGCTCTTTGACTAAAATCTAAATTCTAAGAAGAAGACAGCCATGGGATAGGATAACCTGGGAGGAAAATTCCCATGAAAATGACTAAGATCATAAAAATGGAGGGGGTGGGATCTGCAGGCATATATTTCTAGTAGTTTCTTCTATACAGAGAGCAAGCATTTACTGGTTAGAGGTGGACCAAAGGACTAAATTAGAATTCTACTTCCTCTGAAACAAGTGCATACTTAGAAAGTGAGGGAATCCTGACAAACCTCACTAATAAACCTTAATTCTGGTAATGCTCATTGTATATTATCATGTTGAACATTCACAAAAATCCTATGGGATGGTAACTATTACCTTCAAGAAATGAAACTGAAGACCAGAGAGAAAATTTACCCTAAATCACACAGCTGTTAATAATAGAGGAACAGGAAACTTTCTTAACATGATTGATAAAGAGTATCTACTGGCAATCAATAGCCAACTTCCTATTTAAGGGTAGGGGAGTGGAAATCTCTAGTCAAAGAGGAGAGTTAGGAATTATAGTTTCTGGGAAAACTGAGTGGTTCAGTCAGTTAAGCGTCCTACTCTTGATTTCTGCTCAGGTCATGATGTCATGGTTGGTGAGACTGAGCCCCAAGATGGGCTCTGCGACAGAGCAGAGCCTGCTTGGGAGTCTCTCTCTTCCTCTCTCTGCCCCTGCCCAACTGCGGTGTGCACATGCACACTATCCCTTTCTCTCTCTCTCAAAATAAATAAATAAACTTAAAAAAAAAAGAATTATGGGGCCTAGGTTGCTCTTGGCTAAGTGTCCAACTTCAGCTCAGGTCATGATGTCACAGTTAGTGAGTATGAGCCTCACATTCGGCTCTCTGCTGTCAGCACAGACCCTGCTTCAGATCCTCTGTCTCCCTTTCTGTCTCTCAAAAATAAACAAACATTTTTAAAAAAGAATTATAGTTTATTACCAACCTGAAAAAATGAAACTGAACTATATACAAAATAGCAGTGATTATTTCTGAGTAAGTACTTAAGGGTGATTTTTCTTTTTTCTTTTTTAATGCTTATTTATTTATTTTGAGACAGAGAAGTGGGGGAGAGGTAAAGAGAGAGGGAGAGACAGAATCCCAAGCAGGTCTAAGCTCAGCATGGAGCCTGATGTGGGGCTTCATCTCACAACTGTGAGATCATGACTTGAGCTGAGATAAAGAGTCAGATGCCTAACTGACTGAGGCACCTACGTGCCCCTGATTTTTATTTTCTTAATTCAGGCTCTGCACATTACTGGCTATGCATCCTTGGGAAAGTTGCTAAACCTCTGTATGTTTTGGTTTCCTACTTTGCAAAACATGGATAATAATAGTAGTCACATCATAGGTTTATTGCAAGAAGAAATTAAGATAATCTATGCAAGTGCTTAAAATAGTGCCCAACCTGTAATGAGCACTTAATAAATGCTAGTGATTACCATTACTTCAATATAATATTAATTTTCATTGAGTTTGAGCATATGTCCATATGCTCAAAAGTCATTTGTCCATATGTTTAAAAATCATTTGTATTTATGATTTATCCATCCATGTCCTTTGCTCATGTTTCTATGGGTTTATGGTCTTAAAATTTATATTAGCAAGATACGTATGACTTTTGCTTCCTTGTTTTGGCTTATCTGGGGTTTTTTTTATCTGTTGTACAAAGATATTTATTATTTTTGTAAGTAGAAAAAGTTTGGATACTAAAACTTGCTGGAAAGACTTTAAGGGCCTTAGAAGACCTTTTCTTGATTCTACTCATTCCTAAATGCACCACAAAGTATTCTAATTCTGCTACCATCTCAGTGATTGTCTGAGAAGCAGAAGACCTACTTTTCAGGACAAACAGCAAACTCCTTACTGAAGTATTCCTGGCCCCAATCAGCTTTAACGGCCAACCTGCCACTCTGCCCAATGCTTCAGCCATTTCATTCCCTAGATAGATACACACCCACATACACAGCCACCTCTACCACTGTTCATGCTGTTTCCTTGACCTTCACTAACCTCCCTTCCACCTTTAGTTCCAATTGAACTACTAGTTTTAGGACCCACCTGAAATGCAACCTCTTCAGCACCTTCCCAGGTACCAGCCCACTTCCTTCACCTCTCCTCCTCCACCAGCTAATCATTCTCTCTCCCATGCTCCCACTTGATGCCCATCTCTATTATAGTACTTGGCACCTTCTGTTATCATTATCCAACTATCTGTCTAGACCATGAACTAGGACAAGCCATGGGTCTTAGGTACCTGTGAGTCCCCAACCCCTAACACGATTCCAGGCAGATAGTAGGTACTTAATACTCGCTCAGTGAATGATTGAATGACTAGGGTCTGGAGTGTTTGTCCTGTAGCTTCAAGTGGACAGCCTAGCTTTTCATGACCTGGGAAGACACTTATATGATTTTTGTTTTGTGTTGTTTTTGGTAACACGCGATCATCTTTAAAATGAATAGTGATGATCCTGTTGAAAGTTTTGAAAAGAGATTAGATGGAGACAGGGAGGAGGTAACAAAAGCAGGAATACTCTGATTTCATATGAAAACCATCTACTCGGGAGCTTTGTCTCTGTTAAGTAAGAGTGGAGGCAGCCCTGGTCATAGCATGCGGTAGGAAAGGGGAGTGTCCTATTCGGTACCTTCCTCCCCCGAGGACTTTTGTCACACGGGAGGTCATCTAGGTCTGCCCTCTGGCCGGGAGCAACACCTGCTTCCTTTCCCTACCCCAAGGCTCAGGCTTTTCTTAGAGCCAAGGACCCTCGGAGCTTGTGAGTGCATTTTAACAAGGGCCACATGGAGACAAGGTCCTGCCTTACTGTCCTTCTCAGTCAGGGCATGATGCACACCTTTGAATTCAAGTCTTCCCTCCTCTGAGAAGCCTTTTCTGAGGAAAGCCCACCAATTGTGAGGTCTTCTGACTCACCTGGCTGAGTCAATATATTACAATGTAAATATGGAACTGTTTTACATCATCAATGTCCTCCAGCCAAAGACCACAAGAACATACCTGTAGTTGAACAAGTTGGGCTTATTACTGATTGCAGTGAGGAAACACACACCATGGTGAACCGTGTGGTGTTGCAATAAGAGGTATAAAAACCTATTACAAAAATTGGGCTTGGGATGGATTATTTTGGAAGTTTTGAAGGAAACAGCTCTGCTCTAGATTAGATGCTATTACAAAGCAGGGACAGTTCTATGACTGGTATTTCAATAAATCTTTTCTATAGGGATGGGGGACTAGAATCAGGAGAAAATTGTAACTGACAAAGAAGAGGCAGATATCCATTTTAGCCAAGAGGAAGATGGTTAACATTCTGTGACCTTATTTTTGTCTTTGCTTAAGTAAACTTATAATGTGGCCTTGTTTTGTCTCCTTTCATCATGGTCTCTGATCTTGTCTGATATTGGTGTTCTGATATTGTTTATGTAGAATAGGAGAATAAAATGGCCTAGCATGAGTGCCAGTCCAGCTCTAAATGTCAGACGCTGCTTTGTTTTTTTTTTCATTTTCAACATGTAGTCGTTTCTCCCAACTACAGTGTTATGCAACCAGAGATGATGGCATTTGCTTCTCCCTCCATGGCATGGCAAGGTCTTGCATAAGCCATTATATGAAATTGCCTAGTAAAACCTTAACGGTTGGAAGATGGGGGAGAAGTAGGGAGCTCTGTACATTTCGCCTGCACTCATCTCTCAAACAGAGAAGGCCTGAAGTCATACGACACTGAGCCACAGGAATTTGGGAAGAGAAACAGACAGAGTACACTGGGAAGGAAACCTCATAAGTATGTGAGTGCAAACTGGGGAAGATAAAAGCGGGACGGGACCAGAGACACGGAGGGAGGGGAGGGAACCCAGCTTGCGTGCAGCTGCGGTGAGTGATAAACCGGCAAGTGGTGGCGAGCTGCCTCGAGTCCAGGGAAAAGGAAAGGAAAGCTGAGATTGCTCATAGAACCGTCCCTGGAGAAGAGAAAAACAAACAAACAAACCTCAGCTTGGAAAGACTGTTCTTTAGCTCTGGTTGGGGTGCTGACTTTAAACTAGGTGCCCTGGTCCCAGAANGGCCCACTAAAGCGGTGGTGGCAGCGACCCAGTGAAGTGTCGCCGGTGGCCGGTGAAACGGCGGCTGCTTGAGCGAAAAGTTGCCTGCTGAAGCGGCAGCGGCCGGTAAAGCGGTTGTGGCGGGGTGAGGCGACGGGGACTCTGCGGACCTGAAGTTGCTACGTTCCCCAAACTCACTCGGGTTGTATTGCTGCTTGACCCCGGCAGATCTGAGGCTGCNACAGCACTCTCAACAATAGTCAAAACATGCAAAGAGCCTAAGTTTCCATCAACAGACAAATTGATCAAGAAGATGTGTTTTGTCTATACGATGGAATACTACATGGCAATGAGAAAGAATGAAANAACTTGACAATAAACTGTTTGTAAAAAAAAAAAAAGAAAAAGGAAGAAAGAAAGAAAGAAAAGAAAAAAGAACCTTGCTGGTTGGGGATCAGAAGGGCTGGTCTGAAACTTTCCAAGAGCCTTAACTCATGGCCATTTACTTTGTGCATGGTTAATTAACCTTCTGCTGTCAAGTTTCTATTGAAGCTGCATGTATAAGAAGTAGTCCTGTTTCAACTTAAGATTAAAGGTCATGAGACTGGATCTAGTTGTGGCTCCTCCATCAAGTTGCATGGCCTTGGGGAAGCTGGTTAGCTGCTCTAGGTCTTAATTTCCCCACCTAAAAAAGAATCAGCTTAGCTTCAATATCTAAACACCTTTCCAGCTATGCAGTTTTGGAAGAATATGCATTTTCTCTTGCATCTCTTCTACCTTTATGGAAGGTGCTAAAGGGGTGAATGGCCACACATCATTACAGAAGGGAGTTAATTACTCAACAAATAGTGTTATAGGTGAGCTGTTTAAAGTAAGAAAATAACCAATATTTTAATCTTTTACTATGTGTCAATATTAATTCCAAGTGGATTAATGAGTTAAATTTAAACATTCAGAAGATCTTCAAAAAGAAGAAAATATAAAATTTATCTTAGATAAGAAAATATTTGCAAAACTTAGAAAGGTGTTAAAACCATGGGGGCGCCTGGGTGGCTCATTTGCTTGAGCATCTGATGCTTGATTTTGGCTCAGGTCATGATCCCAGGGTTGTGGGATTGAGCCTTGCATCCATGCTGAAGGTGGAGCCTGTTTAAGATTCTCTCTCTGGGCTCTCCCCCACCCCCCGCCCTTCTCCCCCACTCAGACATGCTCTCTCTCTAAGAAAACAAACAAAAAATATTACTAGATTCTGTAACATAAAAATGAACAATTACATACTTAGAAATATTAGCCAACTTAGAAGAAAAGATCAAACTAGGGACATATTTCCAATAAATGGTTAATATCCTAAATATAATCCCATCTCATTCCATCTACCTGTTTCACTCAAATCTTGACAGAACTCAACCAAGGAGGAAGTGTGTAACTCTATATATCTGGAAACAACTATATTTTGGTTTTGGATTAGATGATTCTCTCTGAAGGCCTGAGAGACTACTCAATAACTTCTCTCCAGTACTTCCAGA
>NW_027532252.1:97004-98794 GCF_008692635.1 Crocuta crocuta
ATACCTTGTGTATATATAAAATGTCACAGTATAAAAAAGGGCATTTACTCCATTATCTTATTTTAGTCTTAAAGCAACATTGTAAGATAGCTAAGTAATGATGACTCTAACTTCACAAATGATAAACTAAGGCACAGAAATGATAAGTAACCTTCCTAAAATCACATCAGGGGCTAAATGTTAAAACCAAATCTGGACCTCAGATTGGGATTCTGCCTCAGTTTTGCTCTCTTTATAGTGAGGATTACAAATTAGAAATTGTCTACATTGCCTTCCAGATTTAAACCAATGATTTATATAGCACCATGCTCTATTATTGAGGTGGGGACCAGTGGAAAAATAAAAACACTGAAATTTTGCTGTGTTGATGAAAGGAAAACATCCCCCCTAATCTTGATAGAATTTATTGGTTTTGAATACCAAAATATTACTTGCTATGTTTTTTTCAAAACATTTTAGTATTACAAAACTTTTTTTTAACAGAGTACAAAATAGCAGTAAAGTTCTCCATGATTTTTAGCACTACTTATGCTGGAGGTCTTGNAAATCAAGTCTTGGAATGTTGCCTCAAAAACATCCTAGGAAGCCTACCCTTTTATTTATTTAAAAAAAATTTTAGGGCGCCTGAGTGGCTCAGTCAGTTAAGCATCTGACTTTGGCTCAGGTCATGATCTCCCAGCTCACGAGTTTCAGCCACACATTGGGCTCTGTGCTGACAGCTCAGAGCTGGAGACTGTTTGAGATTCTGTGTCTCCCTCTCTCTCTGCCCCTTCCCTACTTGCACTCTGTCTCTCTCTCAATCTCTCTCTCTCTGTCTCTCTCAAAAATGAACAAATATTAAAGAAAAAAAATAAACAGGGTAGGGATAGAGAGGGAGGGAGACACAGAATCCAAAGCAGGCTCCAAGCTCTGAGTTTTCAGCACAGAGCCCAATGTGGGGGCTCAAACCCACAGACCTAGAAGGGATCATGACTTGCGATGGCTACTTAACCAACTGAGCCACCTAGGCACCCTGGAAGCCTACCCTTTTAAAGTTTGTCATGCTTATTAGCTCTTAGGAGATGACTTGGTCCTGTAAAAGAAGTATCTCCCTTTTGTTTACTCTTTTGAGTGTTGCAATAAATTTTTCAGGGTTCATTATATACCTCCTAATTCCTCTCATTAACCAATTATTCAACACTCAGTTTTTTTTAAGTTTATTTATTTATTTATTTTTGAGAAAGAGAACACAAGTGGGGGAAAGGCAGAGAGAGAGAGAGAGAGAGAGAGAGAGAATCTCAAGCAGGCTCCACACTGCCACTGAAGAGCCCAATGCAGGTCTGGAACCCACCAACTCACCAATCTGAGATCATGACCTAAGCCAGGTTAACTGAGCCACCCAGATGCCCCTTCAACACTGACTGCATCCATGTCAATTTTGTCTACTTTCCAAGTAGCTTTAACCATGTTAAGTTGTCCAAATTCTTTTCTCTTTCTTCCTGGGAGATTTTTCCTACGGCTAGGGACTGAGCTCTATACCATTTTTATGATCCTATCCCTACTTTCATGAGTCATTAACAGGTGGAAATCAAGAAACACCTTGTAGTTCACATGGCCCAAGGTATCTCAGTTTGGACCACTATAGTTTTTCAGCCAATCGTAAAATTTAAAGGACAGAAGTTGTGTGGACCTGGTAGTGTAAGACCCTAAGGCTTCAAAGAACAAACTGGGAGGTCCAAAGAAGACATCCAGGTGGCCGACACATTAAACAATGCTCAACGTCACTCATCATCAGGGAAATACAAATCAAA
>NW_027532253.1:0-3235 GCF_008692635.1 Crocuta crocuta
GTTATGTGGAAACTAATTTGACAATAAACTATTTGTAAAATAAATGAATAAATAAATAAAATAAAAACAAAAAAAGAGTCTTTCTTGTTTTTTTCTCTCTCCTTTCTAGTTTGCTCCTTTTTTCCCTTTAAATTCCACGTATGAGTGAGATCATATGGTATTTGTCTTTCTCTGACTGACTTATTTTGCTTAACATTACACTCTAGCTCCATCCATGACATTGTAAAGGACCAGATTTCGTTCTTCTCTGTGGCTGAATAATATTCCAATATATATATTACTCCTTTATCCATTCATCTATTGATGAACACATGGGCTGCTTCCATGATTTGGCTATTGTGAATAATGCTTCTATAAACATAGGGGCTCATGTAACCCTTTGAATTAGTGTTTTTGTATTTTTTGTGTAAATAGCCAGTAGTGTGATTACTGGATCATAGGGTAGTTCTATTTTTAACTTTTCGAGGAACCTCTGTACTGCTTTCCACAGTGGTGGCACAGTTTACATTCCCACCAATGGGGTAAGAGGGTTCCTTTTTTTCCCACATCATAGTCAACACTTGTTTCTTTGTTTTTGATTTTAGCCATTCTGACAGGTGTGAGGTGATATCTCATTGTACTTTTGGTTTGAATTCCCTTGATGGTGAATGACGTTAAACATCTTTGCATGTGTCTATTGGCCATCTCTATGTCTTCTTTGGAGTAATGTCTGTTCATGTTTTCTGCCCATTTTTAATTGGATTATTTGTTTTTTGGGTGTTTAGTTGTGTAAGTTCTTTATATATTTAGAATACTAACCCTTTATCAGATATGCCATTGGCAAATATCTTCTCCCATTTAGTAGGTTGCCTTCTAGTTTTTTCTTTCACTGTGCAGAAGATTTTAATGTTGATGTAATACCAATAGTTTATTTTTGCTTTATTTCTCTTGCCTAAGGAGACATATCTAGAAATATGTTGCTAGAGCCAATGTCATCAGAAATTATGACCTGCACTATCTTTTAGGATTTTTATTTCACATCTCAATTTTAGGTCTTTAATCCATTTTGAATTTTTGTGTATGTTGTTAGAAAGTAGTCAAGGTTAATTCTTTTGCATGTAGCTGTCTAGTTTTCCCAGCATCATTTATTGAAGGGACTGCTTTTTTTCCTGTCGGATATTCATTCCTGCTTTGTCAAAGATTAATTGGTCATATAATTGCGGTTTATTTCTGGGTTCTCTATCTTATTCTATTGATCTATATGGCTATTTTTGTGCCAGTATTTTCATAGGGATTGCATTAAATCTTTAAATACCTTTGAGTAGTGTAGACATTTTAAGAATATTTGTTCTTCTAACCCATGAGCATGGAATTTTTTTTCCCATTTCTACATTAATTTAGATAAAGATCCAAGAGAGAGATTTTGGATATGGAGAGAAAACTGAAAGAGAAGACATTTAGTTCAAGGTAGAGAATATAGGTGGTGAAGTCCAAAAGTAAGTTGAATAAAATAACATGGAGCTCAAAAGAAATATATATGGTAGAGACACAGTTTTGAGAGTCAATGTTTATATGACAGTGTAAATTATAAGATCATTTGAACATCGTGGTAGATTAAATGTTGTTCACCAAAGATATCCAGTTTCTAAATCCCTGGAATGGGTAAATTTTACGTTATATGGTAAAAGGGATTCTGCTGATGTGATTAAGTTAAAGATTTTGCAATGGGGAGATTATATTGGATTATGCAAGTGGCTTCTAAATGTAATTGCAAGTGTCCTTATAAGAGAGAGGCACAGGGAGATTTGACTTCAGAAAAGGAAAAAGCAATGTGATAATGGAAGTAGAAAATATAGTGACACAATCATAAGCCAAAGAATGTCAGCAGTCAAAAGAAGCTGGAAGAGGAAAGGAATGGATTCTCTCCTGGATCCTTCAAAAGAAATCAGACCTGACAACACCTTGAGTTTATTCTTGTAGAACTTAAAATTTGGAGTTCTGGCTTCCAGAATTCTAAGAGAATACTGTTATTTTAAGTGACTAAATTTGTGATAATTTGTTACAACAGCAATAGGAAAGTAAACACCAAAAGCTTTTCATTTTCAGAATAAAAAAAATGTCTGTGAAAGAACTCAGGAGGATACCAATATTTTAGGAGGCCTATAGTTTATCGGCTCTGAGCACAAGTGGTGGTGTCAAACAGATCTGGATTCAAATTCAGCTCTGCACTTAGTAGCAGTGTGACTTTAGGGAAGCTATTTAAACTGTATACCTAAGTTTCTCTTTTTGTAAAATTGAGACAATGACAGAGCATCCATCAAAGATCTGTTGTGAAGATTAAAGGCAAATATCTAATTAATGCCCTGGTACATAGTAAGTACTTCATAAATGGTATTTTTAGAGATCCATATGTATAAGCATAATTTACAGCTATTATTGTGTAGTTAATAAACGTTTTTAATGTGGAGATGAAGCAAAAGTGCTATTTTTTTTTTTTTTTGGAANTTTATACTGCTTTATGTGTATCTTGCATATATATATATTTGTGAAAAATAGGTCAAAGTGCAACTTGTTAAGGATGTGAGATGGCATCAAAATTTTTTTCTACTTTAATAGATACTTTTTCTATTAAGATCTCTCTCCTTCCTGGTTCCCTTAAAATTTTCAGGTATTGGGGTGCTTGGGTGGCTCAGTCAGTTAAGCGTCCAACTTTGCTCAGGTCATGATCTCACGGTTCATGGGTTTGAGCCCCAGGTCGTGCTCTGTGCTGACAGCTAGCTCAGTGCCTGAAGCCTGTTTCAGATTNGTGATGGGAGTGGGAGGGAGGAGGGGTGATGGGATGGAGTAGGGCATTGTGGGGATGAGCACTGGGTGTTATATGGAAACTAACTTGACAATAAACTATTTGTAAAAAAAAAATTCAGGTATTTACACAGAGGTTAATTATAGTTTCAATGATAATGATAAACTCCCTTTACATATTATCATAAACTTGAACTGATTTTTAAATCCCTTGCTTCTTTTTTTGGCACCGGGGTTGCTCAGTTTGTCACATAGTCCCTCTCCATCCTCCAAAGAAAGATGAGGTAATCTACTTAGTAAGACCCTCTACCTTTACCCCTAAAGGGAGGTGATGTTGTCTGAAACAATCCTTTCTTTTGCTAATAACTTCCTTGTCCCACTTTCCTGCTTAATAAAGCCAATTTTATCTTCATATTTATTAGGTTCAATTTTGTTTTTTAACACAGGTCAGAAA
>NW_027532253.1:3354-4150 GCF_008692635.1 Crocuta crocuta
GGTGTACAGCATCATTATTTCCCATATATTATGCCCAGTTAAAACAAAAACATATTTTTTATTATAGTCTACTAAGTATTTAGTGCCTAATAAGGTACATTACTACCGATATAATACAAATATTAAGCAAACACCCCATCACGGCAGAAACATACCACTTTCTATCTTGGGATGAACTTTTTAAAAGAAACTTTCCTTTGATATTTGACTCCTGTTCTTGTTATGCGACTGAACATATGCTTGGAAACTTTCTTCTTACAAAAACATGTGAAAAGGTAGTAAGTACACAATGCCATTTTATTGGTTCTCAGGTCTGTCCTCATTAAGTTCTCATGAACCAAGTGCTTCATATTTGTAACCTTCAATCTATTTCTTCTATTTTGGGATCCATTATGACCCTCATGCCCACAGCAGTGGTTAGCAAACCTTAGCGCACTCATAATCAACTGTTAGACTTGGAAACACAAATGGTTGTGCCCCACCCCCAGAATTTTGATTCATTTGGGCTGGAATGAGGCGGGAGAATCTGCACTTCTAACAAGTTCTTAGGTGATACTGCTAGTCTGACAGCCACACTCAAGAACTACTGGCCTTAGGTGGTCCAGTCGACTGAGCATCTGACTCTTGATTTTCACTCAGGTCATGATCCTGAGGTCATGGGATCAAACCCCATGTCTGGCTGAGTGTGGAGCTTGCTTCAGATTCTCTCTCCCTCTGCCCCTTGCCCCTGCTCATGCATGCATGTTCTCTCTCTTAAAAAAAAAAAAAAACTATCACCTTAAAATAGAAATTGGAA
>NW_027532253.1:4260-4632 GCF_008692635.1 Crocuta crocuta
AACCAGGAGAACGACCTGAGCCAAAAAGCAACTGAGCCACCCAGGCGCCCCTTGCTTATTTATTTTTTTGAAAGAGAGCTAATGAGTGAAGGGGCGGAAAGAGAGAGAGAGAGAGGGAGAGAGAGAGAGAGAGAGAATCTGAAACAGGCTCTGCACTGACAGCAGAAAGCCCAACGTGGGGCTTGAACCCAAGAACCATGAGATCACAACCTGAGCCGAAGTCGGATGCTTAACCTACTGAGCCTCTCAGTTGCCCCCAAGTGAATCTTAACAATAACCATTTGAAATATTATCAGAATTACTTTTTACAAATAGGATACCTGAGGGACAAAAAAGTTAAGTGAATTGTGTGTAGGGGCCAAGGATTGGCTT
>NW_027532253.1:5004-5749 GCF_008692635.1 Crocuta crocuta
GGTGTACAGCATCATTATTTCCCATATATTATGCCCAGTTAAAACAAAAACATATTTTTTATTATAGTCTACTAAGTATTTAGTGCCTAATAAGGTACATTACTACCGATATAATACAAATATTAAGCAAACACCCCATCACGGCAGAAACATACCACTTTCTATCTTGGGATGAACTTTTTAAAAGAAACTTTCCTTTGATATTTGACTCCTGTTCTTGTTATGCGACTGAACATATGCTTGGAAACTTTCTTCTTACAAAAACATGTGAAAAGGTAGTAAGTACACAATGCCATTTTATTGGTTCTCAGGTCTGTCCTCATTAAGTTCTCATGAACCAAGTGCTTCATATTTGTAACCTTCAATCTATTTCTTCTATTTTGGGATCCATTATGACCCTCATGCCCACAGCAGTGGTTAGCAAACCTTAGCGCACTCATAATCAACTGTTAGACTTGGAAACACAAATGGTTGTGCCCCACCCCCAGAATTTTGATTCATTTGGGCTGGAATGAGGCGGGAGAATCTGCACTTCTAACAAGTTCTTAGGTGATACTGCTAGTCTGACAGCCACACTCAAGAACTACTGGCCTTAGGTGGTCCAGTCGACTGAGCATCTGACTCTTGATTTTCACTCAGGTCATGATCCTGAGGTCATGGGATCAAACCCCATGTCTGGCTGAGTGTGGAGCTTGCTTCAGATTCTCTCTCCCTCTGCCCCTTGCCCCTGCTCATGCATGCATGT
>NW_027532253.1:5890-13247 GCF_008692635.1 Crocuta crocuta
TGGTAGGCACTCAATAAATTTCTTGAATAAATGAATGTTTTTTAATGTTTGTTTTTTTCAAAATTTTTAACGTTTATTTATTATTGTTGAGAGACAGAGATGGAGCACAAGTGGGGGAATGGCAGAGGGAGAGGGAGACACAGAATCTAAAGCAGGGTCCAGGCTCTGAGCCGTCAGCACAGAGCCTGTCACAGGGCTCAAATCCAAGAACCATGAGATCATGACCTGAGCCAAAAAGCAACTGAGCCACCCAGGCACCCCTTGCTTATTTATTTTTTTGAAAGAGAGCTAATGAGTGAAGGGGCGGAAAGAGAGAGAGAGAGAGGGAGAGAGAGAGAGAGAGAGAATCTGAAACAGGCTCTGCACTGACAGCAGAAAGCCCAACGTGGGGCTTGAACCCAAGAACCATGAGATCACAACCTGAGCCGAAGTCGGATGCTTAACCTACTGAGCCTCTCAGTTGCCCCCAAGTGAATCTTAACAATAACCATTTGAAATATTATCAGAATTACTTTTTACAAATAGGATACCTGAGGGACAAAAAAGTTAAGTGAATTGTGTGTAGGGGCCAAGGATTGGCTTCCTCAAAATGTGCCACTTTAGTATATTGATTATTTTACATTAGATTTTATTTTTAAGTAATCTCTACACCCAGTATGGGGCTTGCTTGAACTCACAATCCTGAGATCAAGAGTCACATGCTCTACCAAGTGAGCCAGCCATGTTCCCCTGCATATTGATTACTTTAAATAAAAGTTACTAAAGAGATGGCCTATGTAGGAAGTCTCAGACCTTCCTCTGTCCACCCTGAAAGCAGGAAATAAATATCCCTTGTGAAAGGTGTTCTTCCTGTACCAGGAGGCAAGGAGACATATTTATCATCAGAGATGAGAAATTTAAAACTGAGAAGAAGGCTGTATAAACAACCCTTGTTACTTTTTACTAATTAACTACCTGAGCCCAAATTCTGTTTAGAATCCCTTACTAATTGAAGTTCCCAAAGTTTCCTTTTTCTTGTCCATTCCTCACAGATTATTTGTCTAAAAGGTATAAAAACTGCTTGCCTTGGTAATTTCTTTAGGTGACAATTTCATTATTGGGGTTCTGTGCACACATAATGAAACTTTGTGTTTTTTTCCTGTTTATTTGTCTTATGTAAATTTAACTCTTAGTCCACCTGGAAGAACTTGACAGGTAGAGAAGAATTTTTCCTTACCCTTTGTGTGCAAGGTAAGAGTTTAATCCAGTTTGCCTGAATTTAAAGTCATGGTTTTTAACAGCTATGTCATGTTGTATCTTCAGTGCCAATTCAATGGCTTTCACCTTAGAATATTAGAAAAGTTGTTATGACCCCCAGTGTTGGAATGTTTTTACTATTAATATGTTCAATTATTTTCTTTTATTTTTCTGCTATGTTCGTGTATTACTGAAATCAGAAAATTCCATGAAGATTATTATCAATGCCTTAAAACAATATAATATTATAAAGCATGTTAAAATACAAATAATGCAATGCAATATTTACAACATGTATTACAGATTTGGAATTAGCCTTAATATTTGAGTAGCTCTTATAACTCAATAGCAAAATGGACTGCCAACCAACAAAGGACAAAAATGGTGGCTGCAAAATAAAATATATATCCTTATATATTTATATAAGGATATAAATCTTAGGTATTGCAATCCAGGAAACACAAATATGACCAAAATCAAAAGCATTCTCCAGAGAGACAAAGAAGATTAGAGTTTTTAAAGAAGAATGAGGGGATTTATATAAGTTGTTTTGAAGAAAATGCAATTGGTGCTGGTATTGTTACAGTTACACTAATCTATGTATGATTGGTTGCTAGGGCTATTGCTAGGCAGAAAGTCCACTTATGTCCATTTTAACATATAGGAGATGCCTTGTCTTTTCGATGAGTTGAGAAAAATTCTGAGAATTTGAGACAGAAGATGTGCATAAGCCCCACCTCCTGAATATCTTCCCGGCTGGCCCCATTTTAAAATATTCTCTTAGCAATGGTGACTCCATCTTATTATTTTCACTGTCAGAACTAAGAATATGAATGGGAAATTTACAGTAAGGGAAACATAAAGGGCAAATAAACAAACAGAAACTCAATAGTGAAAGAAATACAAATGAAAACAAAATAAACCCTTCCTTTTCCTATAAAATCAGAAAAGATTAGAAAGACTGATAAGATTCTGTGTTTGGGTGTCAGTAAATAGGACTAGCACATGTTGGTGGGAATAATGTATAAGCACAATTTTTATAAACGGGAGGTTTGTTTATGAATGTCAATTAGAACAATAATGATAATACTAAAACTTGAAAGCAACACAAATACGCATGAGTAGAGGATTGGCTCAATTCATTATTAGACACATATTGAAAGAAATAGTATACAGCAAATAAAAAAATTAGGGAGAAGCCTCATTAAATGTAAATCGAATACAAGCTTTTATCTTACTTTTTTCATAAGATCTCACGAGAATTAAGTAAACTGATAACAACATTAAAAAAACTTTTTATTTTGGAATATTTTGCAGAAGAGTTACAAAGATGGTAAAGAGAGAGTTCCTGTATACTTTTAACACAGATTACCCTAATATTAACATATTTCATCTATTAAAATTAAGAAATCAACAGTCAACACTATTAACTAAACTAGACATTTTATACAAATTTTCCTGGATTATCCTGGTTGGTGCAAAATAATCACAGCATAGAGCCTTCTCCAGCTGGTGGCAGAAGAGGAAGGCAGAAAAGAAAAGGAGAGGAGAAAGTTAGGGATATTCAAAGCATGAGATAGATTTAATTTATCATTGCTGGTTTTGTAAATGGTGGTGGCCAGAAGTGAAGGGATATAGGGAGTCTCTAGAAGCTGAAAACAACCTGCAACTGACAAGAAGCAAGAAAACAGAGACCTCAGTCCTACATCTGTATGGAACTGAATTGTGCTAACAACTTGAATGAGCCTGAAAGCACGTTCTTTCTCAGCGTCTCCAGATAAAAGCCCAAGATGGTTGGCCCTCTATTTCTGCTGGTTTTTTTTGTTTTGTTTTGTTTTGTTTTTTTTGAGACTGTAAGCAAAGAACCCACTTGAGTCCATCTGGACTTTTGTTTTAAGCCACTAACTTGGTGGTTGTTATGTAGCAATAGAAAATGAATACACTTGCATTTGTTTTTAAATCACATCCTTACTTTCTGGTATATAAGATGTTCCAGGTTAATCTTGTATTTTCCTTGCTCTGTCCCTAGGATCAGCTATTTCTCTAAGGAGTCCTGATTCCTTTTATTAGAAAATGGTATTTAGAAACCAAGTTCTTGGCCCTGCATGTGTTCATTGTTAAGGGAGAAACATTGTGTCTAGGCTCTCTTAGTGGACAGAGCTAGTAAATGGAGCTACACTACTCTATGTACACACACACACACACACACACACATTAATATTGATATCGTTAACTCTAAAACTTTTATTCTGTGCAACTTCTTTCTCTGGCAGTGAGAAACTTGGCTCCCATTATCTATATTAACTTATTTGTTCAACCCTCATAGGCATGCAATGTACTGCTATACATGTAATAAATTGCTATATCATATTCTTTGAGAAACAAATATACCCACTAGAGTATAGTTAGTTTTGTCTTTAGCTTTGCAGTAGCCAGTCAAAACACTGTTTTCCAAAGTTTCTTAGGTCAGCTCCATTATTTTCATCCTCTTTAAGTGCAGTGATGGCATACATTTTTCTATGGTCTGAATTTTTGTGTCCCCATCACCACCAAATTTATATGTTGAAATCCTAATGCCCAATTTGATGTTATTAGGAAGTAGGGCCTTCGAGAGGTGCTTAGATCATGAGGGTGGAACACTCATGAATGAGATTTGTGTTCTTATAAAAGAGACTTCAGGGAGCTCCCTAGTACCTTCCACCATGAGAGGACACACTGAGAAATCAGCAGTCTGCAACCCAGGAAATAGCCTTCGCCAGAACCTGAAGATGCTGGCACGTTGGTTCAAGCCTCTAGAAAGGTGAAAAATAAATTTCTGTCCTTTATAAGCTACCCAGTCTGCAGTATTTTATTATAATAGCTCAAATGGACTAAGACACATTTATAATACAGTTAAATGCATTTGTTAGTGTGTATTCCATCCTAGTTTCTTCTTACAGTCTGGTTGATTTTAAAATTTGCCCATATATATATCAAGGTTTCTCAATTTTGGCATTATTGACATTTTAGTCTTGATCATTCTTTGTTTGGATAGCTGTCCTGTGAATTGTTGGGTGTTTATCAGTATTCCTGGTCTCTACCCACTGGATGCCAGTAGCACCCACCACCACAGTGTGGGAATGAAAAATGTCTGCAGACATTGCTAAATAACCCCTGGTGGGCAAGATTGCTTCCAGTTGAAAACTATTGGCATAGGGAAAGAGTCATCTTTGGTGGCAGTGTATGTTCCATGGGTTTTAACATGTACATTAACTACAACAGTAACATATAAAAGAGTTACCACCCTAAAACTTCTCTTGTGCAGACTCTGTTGTCAGTCACCTCCATCACCCCCAACCCCTGGGAGCCACTGAACTGATTCTGATTCTATAGTTTTGCCTTTTCCAGAATGTTATATAACTGTGATCATATTATATGTAGCCTTTTTTAAACTAAATGTTTATTTATGTTTGAAAGAAAGAGAGACAAAGAGAGAGAGAGAGAGAGAGTGAGATAATGGGGGAGGGGCAGAGAGAGGGAGGGAGAGGATCCCAAGCAGGCTCCAAGCTGTCAGCATGGAGCCGGATGCGGGGTTCGAACTCACAAACCACGAGATCATGACCTGAGCTGAAATCAAGAGTTGGACCTTAACCGACTGAGCCACCCAGGTATCCCCCATATGCAGCCATTAAGATCTGATTTTATTCACAAAACATAATGCTTCAAATTTATTAATAAAACAAGAGTTTGTTTCTTCTCATTGCTTAGTAGTATTCCATTTTATTAATGTACCAAGGTTTATTTATATATTCATTTGTTGAGGGACATCCAGATTGTTTTCAGATTTTGGTGACTATGAATAATACTATAATGAACATTTTGTGTACAGGTTTTTGTGTGAATATACACTTGAAATTCACTTGGACAAATACATACAACTGAGATTCCTGGGTCATATGTAAGTGTACATATGATTAACTTTATATTAAACTTTGGGTATGTTTTCCAAAGTAACTGTATCATTTACATTTCCACAAGCAATGCATGAGAATTCCTCCTGTTAGACATCCTCACAAGTATTTGCAATTGTGGAGTTTTTTCAACTTTATCCATCCTAATAGGTGGACACTAGTATCTCATTGTGGTTTTAACATGGACTTCTCTAATGGCTAACAATATCAAATATATTTTCACATGTGCTTAGGTACCATTTGGATATCTTTTTTTGTTAAGTGTTTAGATATTTTGATAATTTCTTAATTTAGTTTTTTTTTTCTTTTGGTGAGCTTTAACAGTTTTTTAAAATGTTCAGGATATGTGTTTTATAAAATATGTAATCTGAAAATATTTTCTCCCAGTGTGGCTGTCTTTTTACTCTTTTAACAGGTCTTCTACAGAGTAAAAGATTTTCACTTTGTTAAAGTTCCATTTATCATTTTTTTCTTTTATGGATGTCATACCTGGAAACTTTTCTTTTGTTGTCATACTTGAAAATTCATTGTCAAAGTCAAGATCACACAAATGTCTCTTATGCTTTCTTCCAGAATTTATATATTTTTGCTTTACATTTACATTTAATACATTTACATATCTTTCATTTTGAGTTAATTTTTCTGTAAGTTTTGAGGTATGTGTTAAATTTCATATATTTGGTCATGCATTTCTAGTTGTCTTGGTTTTATTTCTTCTTTTTAAATGTCTGCTTCTCGGGATTTCTTACATAGACAATAATGTCATCCACAAATAGGGAAAATTTATTTTGTTTATCTATTTATTGAAGTATAGTTGACACAATGATACATGTACAATTTTATTTTTACATTCCAAACTGTATGCCTTTTTTTTTCTATTGGACTGGATAAGACTTCCATTATGATGTTGAAGGTGACTGATGAGAGTGGATATGCTTGCCTTGTTCTCAGACTTAGAGAAAATATTCAGTCCCTCACCACTAAATATGTTGCCTGGATGTTTTTCTAGAAGCCCTTTATAAGGTTGTGGAAGTTAACTTCTACTTATAGTTAATTGAGATTTTTTATAATTAATAGAGTATTTTGTCAAAAGACTTCTCTGCAGCTGTGGCTATGCTCAGACAGTTTTTCTTCTTTAGATTCTTAATGTGGTGAATTACTTTACTTTCAAATATTGAATTAGCTTTTCATTCTTGGAATAAACCCCACTTGGGAGAGAGAGAGAGAGAGATATTGATTTAATCTGGTAACATGATGGATACTAGTCTTAGTTTTCTTCATCTGTACTACATTTCTCTGGTTTGGTTGTTGTAAAATGATTTGGGTCAAATTTCTTCCTCTTCTGTATTTGTTTTCTGTTTCTGCTATAAAGCATTACCACAAGTTTAGTATGTTACTTTAAATATAAAGGTTTTATCTTATCTAAGAATCATCTAGGTCAGAAGCCAAATAGGTCTCATTTGCCAAAAATAAAGACATTGGCAGAGCTGTATTCCTTTCTGGAGGCTCTAGGAAAACATCTCTTTCTTTGCTCTAAAGAATTAAATTATTTTTTATACCTTCTATTTGTTTACTTATAATTTCAGTTTTAGTGTTTTTAAATTTATTTATTTTGAGAGAGAAGAGACAGAATCTCAAGCAGGCTTCATGCCATCAGCACAGAGCCCCATGCGGGGTTTGAACTCATGAGCTGTGAGATCACGACCTGAAATGAGATCAAGAGTCGGATGCCTAACTGACTCAACCACTCAGGTGCCCTTGGTTTTAATTAGTTTTTTAAGAGTGACGATTCTTTTGAGCATTTGCTATAATAGCTGTTTTAAAGTGTATCAAATATTTACAGCATCTGTCATCTCATCATTAGTGCCTGTTGATCGCCTATTTCCATGCTTTTGAGAATTTCATTATTTCTTATATGCTGAGTAATTTTGGTTTGTATACTGCGCACTAAATATTAGTTTTATTATGTTATGGAAACCCCAAATAACTGTACTATACATTCTGTCTCTTTTTCACACCTGTGTTTAGTACTAAAGAGAGTTAAAATGTATGTATTCCATCTTACTTGGAACCAGAACTACACCGTATAAATTTTTATGTTTACTTTAAATTTTCCGCTTTTAAAGAAAAATCAAGAAGCTATGGAAAATTGTAAAGACAATGTAAAGAAT
>NW_027532253.1:13369-14965 GCF_008692635.1 Crocuta crocuta
ATTTATTTATTTATTTATTTATTTATTTATTTGAGAGAGAGACAGAGAAAGAGGTTCCCAAGAAGGCTCCACACTCAGCTTGGATCTCCTGACCCTGAGATCATAACCTGAGCCAAAATCAACAGTGAGTCATTTAACCCACTGAGCCTCCACCCGACATGTGCCCCTAATCACTCCCTTTAAAAGGAGAAAGATTTATATGTCCGTTAACAAGTTAAAGTCATAGAAATTCAAAGCATGATAACACTTGGATGTATTACCATTGCTGGCTTTGAAAATGACAGGAACCAAGCGCAAGGATATCAGAGAAAGGAGCTGAGAGCAATGCCCTTTCAAAAGCCAGCAGGGAAAAGTCAGCAAGGATATGGGGACATGAATCCTACCACTTCAAGGAATTGAGTTCTGCTAACCACGTGAATGAAGTTGGAAAGGAATTCTTCCCCCTGATCTTCCAGATAAGAGGCTAGGACAGTCAACACCTTTATTTTATTCTCATGAGACCCTAAACAGGAAACTAGCCAAGTCCTCCCATACTATTGAGCTATAAAACAGAAAGTTAATAAAGAGGTGTTGTTTTAAGGTGTTTAATTCATGGCAATATGCTACAGCAGTAAAAAAATGAATATAACCGCAAACATCTTTTGTATACATTTCCCACAAACAAAGACATTTTCCTACATAAACACAATACAAATAACAAAATCAGAAAACTAAAATTGATGATATACTACTACCATCTAAACTCAGGAATCAATAAATTTTTACCAGTTATTCAACAATATCTTTTATAGCAAAACATCATTCTAATTCAGAATCACCTGTTGCGTTTTGCTTTCAGATCTCTTTTTTTTTCACAGTTTATTGTCAAGTTGGTTTCCATATAACACCCAGTGCTCATCCCCACAAGTGCCCTCCTCCATGCCCATCTCCCCCCTCCTCCCCACACCCATCAGNGGGGGGAGGGGGGAGATGGGCAAAGAGGAGGGCACTTGTGGGGATGAGCACCGGGTGTTATATGGAAACCAACTTTACAATAAACTATTTAAAAAAATAAAAAATAAATTAAAATGAAAATGTCTTGCAATTATGAAGAAAAGAAAATGGATATCCTCCCTTCAACAAAATTATGAGTTGTGAATGTTTTGAAATTTTTCTGTTTTGATTATATAAGAAGAAGTAGAAGTAATGATAAAACAGAACTCTCTCGGGATATAAGTGAGGAAGAAGTGAAAAATCAATACCTACGATGGATATATTCCAAGCTCAGGGATGAGGATTGATAAAGGAATGAGCTGCATTCAAAGGAGGATGCCCTTTTTGAGTATACATACTTTCAAAGCTAGAGAAATGAGGAATAAAATTTTGGTTTTATATGTTTAAATTCTTGCTAAATTTTCAGATTTAGTTATTCATTATCCCTTTAAATTTACTTCTGTGAATTATTCATAAAGTGACTTAATTAAAAAAGCATCAAATGGGTATTTTGTACCAGAAGGTGATGAAGATTTTGTCCTGGAATTCTGAGGGTTAACATCCTAAACACTACTGAGTGGCTGAAATAACTCAGTATTTTTATCTTGTTTTATGGATGAGACT
>NW_027532253.1:15058-27005 GCF_008692635.1 Crocuta crocuta
GAGACCTCTCCAAAGTTCCTTCATGGTAGGACCTCTTGACTCTCATTTCAGTGTACTTTCTAGCCAAGTCAATATCACCCCTAGTGCTTCCTTGTCACCATCTATGCCTCAAGATGGAAGTTTATAGACTTCTCTGTTGTTAATCTGGAAGTGAAAGTGAGACAACTGAAAATCTTGGAAATAGAAGGATAAAAGGAGACTTTCTTCCCCTGAGACTCAACTAGAGGATCATTCAACTAAGTGGAAATGATGTAATGACATTCTTTCTCCAGGACTCTATCATAGAGCGAATTATATCATAATAAATTGGCACAGAAAATCATGTGGGCATGTAATGAATTTGTATGCATATTCTTTTATGCTGTTACATTTTCAAGTATTTCTTTTGATAGTAGAGCTTTTCGTTTCATGTCCAGGACACCTCTTTTAAATAGAAGAGGCAAAGTTGGAAGGGAACTGGCAATTCCTAAAGTGCTTCACTAGGCTCTTAACACTGGTGCTTCAAAATGAGGAAGGCTGTACTATACTTCACTTACAGCAATGGACAGATCATCTAGAAAGAAAATCAGTAATGAAACAATGGCCCTGAATGATACACTGGACCAGATAGGTCTGACATATGTATTTAGAACTCTACATCCTAAAGCAGCAGAATATACCTTTTTCTCGATGTGCATGGAACATTCTCCAAGATAGATCACATACTGGGTCACAAAGCAGCCCTCAATAAATATAAAAGAACTGAGATCATATCATGCACACTTTCAGATCACAATGCTATAAAACTTGAAATCAACCACAGGAAAAATTCTGGAAAACCTCCAAAACGATGGAGGTTAAAGAACATCCTAGTAAAGAATGACTATGTCAACCAGGCAATTAGAAAACAAATTTAAAAAACATATGGAAACAAATGAAAACAAGAATGCAACAAACCAAAACCTTTGGAATGCAGCAAAGGCAATCGTAAGAAGAAAATACATTGCAATCCAGACCTATCTCAAGAAACAAGAAAAATCTCAAATACAAAATCCCACAGCACACCTAAAGGAACTAGAAGCAGAACAGCAAAGAAACGCCAAAAACAGCAGAAGAGAAATAATAAATATCAGAGCAGAAATAAACAATATAGAGTCCAAAAAATAGTAGAACAGATCAATGAAACTAAGAGCTGTTTTTTTTTTTTTGAAAAAATAAACAAAATTGATAAACCTCTAGCCAGGGTTCTCAAAAAGAAAACAGAGAAGACCCAAATAGATTAATTCACGAATGAAAATTGATTTATTACAATCAATCCCTCAGAAATACAAGCAATTATCAGGGAATGCTATGAAAAATTATATGCCAGGAAACAGGACAACCTATAAGAAATGGACAAATTCCTAAACAGCTGCACACTACAAAAACTCAAACAGGAAGAAATAGAAAATTTGAAAAGACCCATAACTACTGAGGAAATGGAATGACTTATCAAAAATCTCCCAACAAATAAGAGTTGCAGACCAGATGGCTTCCCTGAGGAATTCTATCAGACATTTAAAGCAGAGTTAATACCTATCATTTTCAAGCTGTTCCAAAAAATATAAATGGAAAGAAAACTTACAGACTCATTCTATGAAGCCAGCATTACCTTGATTCCCAAACCAGACAGATACCCCACAGAAAAGGAGAATTATAGGCCAATATCTCTGATGACCATGCATGCAAAAATTCTCAACAAAATGCTAGCAAATCAAATTCAACATCAAATAAAAATAATTATTCACGATGATCAAGTGGGATTCATTCTTGGGTTGCAGGGCTGGTCCAATATTTGCAAATCAATGTGATACATCACATTAATAAAAGAAAGGATAAGAATTATATGGTTCTGTCAATAGATGCAGAAAAAGCATTTGACAAAATACAGCATCCTTTCTTAATAAAAACCCTCAAGAAAGTTGGGATAGTAGGAACACATTTTAACATCATAAAATCTATTTTTATGAAAAACCTATAGTTAGTATCATCCTCAACAGGGAAAAACTGAGAGCTTTCCCCTGAGATTAGGAACACGACAGGGGTGTCCACTCTCACCACTGTTGTTTAATATAGTGCTGGAAGTCCTAGCATCAGCAATCAGAAAACCAACTGAAATAAATGGCATCAAAATTGGCAAAGAAGAAGTGAAACTTTTTGCTTTTCACAGGCAATATGATACTCGACAAGGAAAACCCAACAAACACCACCAAAAGTCTGCTAGAACTGATACATAAATTCAGCAAAGTCGCAAGGTACACAATGTACAGAAATTAGTTGCATTTTTGTACACTAATAATGAGGCACCAGAAAGAGAATTAAAGAAACCAATCCCATTTATAATTGCACCAGGAACTATGAAATACCCAGGAATAAACCTAACCCAACATGTAAAAGCCCTGTATGCTGAAATGTACAGAAAGATTATGAAAAAATGGAAGAAGACACAAAGAAATGGAAAAGAATTCCATGCTCATGAATTGGAAGAATAAATATTGTTAAATTGTCAATACTACGAAAAGCAGTCTACACATTTAATGCAACCCCAATAAAAATTGCATCATCTTTCTTCTCAAAGCTAGAACAATCCTAAAATTTGTATTGAATGACAAAATATCCCAAAAAGCCAAAGTAATATTGAAAAAAAAAGCAAAGTGGAAGGCATCACCATCCCAGATTTTAGCCTCTACTACAAAGCCATAATCATCCAGTCAGTATGGTATTGGCATGAAAACAGACACATAGACCAATGGAATAGCATAGAGAACCCAGAATTGGACCCATAAATGTATGGCCAAATAATCTTTCACAAAGCAGGAAAGAGCATCCAATGGAAAAAAAAGACAGTCTCTTTAACAAATGGTGCTGGGACCACTGGACAGCAAACATGCAGAAGAATGAAACTAGATCATTTTCTCACACCATACACCAAAATAAACTCAAAATGGACCTAAATGTGAGACAGGAAACCATCAAAACCCTAGAGGGGAAAACAGGCAACAACCTCTTGACCTCAGCCGCAGCAATTCCTTACTTGACACATCTCCAAAGGCAAGAGAATTAAAAGCAAAAATGAACTCTTGGGATCTCATCAAGATAAAAACCTTCTACACTGCAAGGGGAAAAAATCAACAAAACTAAAAGGCAACTGATTGAATGGGAAAAGATATTTGCAAATGACATTGGATAAAGGGCCAGTTTCCAAAATCTATAAAGAAATGACCAAACTCCACACCCGAAAAGCAAATAATCCAGTGAATTAATGGGCAGAAGACGTGAATAGACACTTTTACAAAGAAGACATCCAGATGGCCAACAGACACATGAAAAGATGTTCAGCGTCACTCATCATAGGGAAATACAAATCAAAACCACACTGAGATACCACCTCACACCAGTCAGAGTGGCTAAAATGAACAAATCAGGAGACTATTGATTTTGGCGAGGATGTGGAGAAACAAGAACCCTCTTGCACTGTTGGTGGGAATGCAAACTGGTGCAGAAGCTCTGGAAAACAGTTCCGAGGTTCCTCAAAAAATTAGAAATAGAGCTCCCCTATGACCCAGCAATAGCACTCCTAGGAATTTGCCCACGGATACAAGAGTGCTGATGCATAGGGGCACATGTATCTCAATGTTTATAGCAGCACTTTCAACAATAGCCAAGTTATGGAAAAAGCCTAAATATCCATCAACTGATGAATGGATAAAGAAGAAATGGTTTAGATATACAATGGAATGCTACTTGCCAATGAGAAAGAATGAAATCTGGCCATTTGCANGAATTAAAGAAACCAATCCCATTTATAATTGCACCAGGAACTATGAAATACCCAGGAATAAACCTAACCCAACATGTAAAAGCCCTGTATGCTGAAATGTACAGAAAGATTATGAAAAAATGGAAGAAGACACAAAGAAATGGAAAAGAATTCCATGCTCATGAATTGGAAGAATAAATATTGTTAAATTGTCAATACTACGAAAAGCAGTCTACACATTTAATGCAACCCCAATAAAAATTGCATCATCTTTCTTCTCAAAGCTAGAACAATCCTAAAATTTGTATTGAATGACAAAATATCCCAAAAAGCCAAAGTAATATTGAAAAAAAAAGCAAAGTGGAAGGCATCACCATCCCAGATTTTAGCCTCTACTACAAAGCCATAATCATCCAGTCAGTATGGTATTGGCATGAAAACAGACACATAGACCAATGGAATAGCATAGAGAACCCAGAATTGGACCCATAAATGTATGGCCAAATAATCTTTCACAAAGCAGGAAAGAGCATCCAATGGAAAAAAAAGACAGTCTCTTTAACAAATGGTGCTGGGACCACTGGACAGCAAACATGCAGAAGAATGAAACTAGATCATTTTCTCACACCATACACCAAAATAAACTCAAAATGGACCTAAATGTGAGACAGGAAACCATCAAAACCCTAGAGGGGAAAACAGGCAACAACCTCTTGACCTCAGCCGCAGCAATTCCTTACTTGACACATCTCCAAAGGCAAGAGAATTAAAAGCAAAAATGAACTCTTGGGATCTCATCAAGATAAAAACCTTCTACACTGCAAGGGGAAAAAATCAACAAAACTAAAAGGCAACTGATTGAATGGGAAAAGATATTTGCAAATGACATTGGATAAAGGGCCAGTTTCCAAAATCTATAAAGAAATGACCAAACTCCACACCCGAAAAGCAAATAATCCAGTGAATTAATGGGCAGAAGACGTGAATAGACACTTTTACAAAGAAGACATCCAGATGGCCAACAGACACATGAAAAGATGTTCAGCGTCACTCATCATAGGGAAATACAAATCAAAACCACACTGAGATACCACCTCACACCAGTCAGAGTGGCTAAAATGAACAAATCAGGAGACTATTGATTTTGGCGAGGATGTGGAGAAACAAGAACCCTCTTGCACTGTTGGTGGGAATGCAAACTGGTGCAGAAGCTCTGGAAAACAGTTCCGAGGTTCCTCAAAAAATTAGAAATAGAGCTCCCCTATGACCCAGCAATAGCACTCCTAGGAATTTGCCCACGGATACAAGAGTGCTGATGCATAGGGGCACATGTATCTCAATGTTTATAGCAGCACTTTCAACAATAGCCAAGTTATGGAAAAAGCCTAAATATCCATCAACTGATGAATGGATAAAGAAGAAATGGTTTAGATATACAATGGAATGCTACTTGCCAATGAGAAAGAATGAAATCTGGCCATTTGCAGCAACGTGGATGGAACTGGAGGGTATTATACTAAGTGAAAAATGTCAGTCAGAGAAGGACAGATATCATATGCTTTCACTCATATGTGGATCTTGAGAAACTTAACAGAAGGCCATGGTGGAGGGAAAGGGGAAAAAAGTTACAAACAGAGAAGGAGGGAGGCAAACAATAAGAGACTCTTAAATACAGAGAACAAACTGAGGGATGATGTAAGGTGGGGTGGAGGGGAAAGTGGGTGATGGGCATTGAGGAGAGCACTTGTTGGGATGAGAACTGGGTGTTGTATGGAAGCCAATTTGACAATCAATTATATTTAAAAAATGACNCTGACCCATGATCACACAAACCAGACATTGTGAGGTGGTCTTTCTAATCTTCTGTATATAATGTCATAAAATTTGTATAATGCATTGCAACCTAACATTGTTTTGCATGTGATTTTATTTTTTGAGGACTCCTTGAGAGTTTACTATTTTTGTTTGCATGTAATGTGACAATAATAACTTTCAACATATTTTCATTAAATTTATAATGGCATTTTCTGAAGACAGAAGTTTTAACTGAAAGATATGTCCCAATTACCCTTCTAATAGACATCTATTTTGGAGTATAAAAATAATAAGGAAGGCTGAGAGTCAGAGAAGTTAAATATCATTCCCATAGTCCACAATTAGTAGAAGGCTGAGGAGATCTCGCCAGGAGTTGTGTGACTCCAGGGACCATGATCTCACCACTCTCCCACTGTGACCTCCTTCTGAGATGGTGGTCTTCCAAGAATGAGGATTGAATGGGTTTATACATTCTGGATAGGGAGGGTTCATGTTGGGTAGTACAGATTAGTAGAGGATTTGTACTAATACATATCTTCCTCCAGTTGAAGATTTCTAATAGATACACAGGATTGGAGCTCATGTGAGAAGTCTGGGATGAAGATATAGATTGGCGCCTGCATATCTCAATCCCATTAGGTGCATAATACATGCATGGTGGCCATGTAGTACTTTGCTTTTCCTAGGCCTCATTACCTGATCTGCAAACTGAAGTTGCTTAAGATCTGTTAAGATCTCTTTCTACTCTGTTTTCATAAAAGCTAAAGATGGCCACTTAGTTTTTGGATCTTGCAAAGTGAGTCAGAATTCCTCATAAATCACTCCATCGCGCTGTGCCTGCTGCATTCAAGCTATACCAGACTATTGCCTGACTATGTACCACAAGCACACTGGGTACATTTTGTGCAGCCAAGAATGTCCATATATATATGCATTCTATTTCTTTTCACAGTCCTACTCCTCCTGTAATATTTAGCTTAAAGGCCACCTCCTTCTCTGATGACTTTGCTGGCACTGCCTGATGCAAAATATTTGCTTTGGAAGGGNGAATGTATAAAGAGCAGTAAATATCAGAAAAGATGGTTAAATAAAATAGTAATTAGGTAAATGGAATTGAAAACAACAGAGTAATATTTCACAGCTATCAATTAGCAAGACTTATTTTAAAATTCTCTAAATACCTGGGGTGCCCGGGTGGCTCAGTTGGTTAAGCGTCTGATCCAATAGCTTGCGAGTTTGAGCCCCATGTTATGCTCTGTGCTGACAGATCAGAGCCTGGAGCTTGCTTTGGATTCTGTGTCTCTTTCTTTCTCTGCCTCTCCCCCTTTTGTGCTCTGTCTCTCAAAAATGAATAAATGTTTAAAAAATTTATTTCTCTAAATACCAAANATAACACTTGGAAACGTGTGTGTGTGTGTGTGTGTGTGTGCAGAGAGAGATCTAAAATTTTCATCAAAAAGAAATAAGATGAAAGTAGAATATACACTCATACAAGTGACTACTATACTCTGGTACTGGCTACTTTTCCCCACTCTACACATGTAAATGAAAAACAATTAAAATCTTCCTGGTTAATTGGCTCCTTTATCATAATACCTCTTTTTATCCCTGATAAGTCTTCTTGCTCTAAAGTCCTGTTTGTTTGAAATTAATATAGCTATTCTAGCTTTCTTTTGATTATTGTTAGCATGGTATGTCTTTTTCTGAGCCTTTAATCTATCTGTGTCTTTTTATTTAATATGGGTTTTGTGAAGACAACATATAGTTGGGTCTCTTTTTTTCTTATTGTGTGTGTGTGTGTGTGTGTGTGTGCGCGCGCGCGCCGGTGCGCGCCTACGAGTGTTTGTCCGCTCTCAGTCTCTGTCTTTTAATTGGTGTTAGGTAGGCTATTGTTGTTCAAAGTGATTATTAATATGGGTGGATTAATATCTACCATATTTGTTACTGTTTTCTATTTGTTCCCTTTCTTCTTTGTTTCTTTATTTTCTTTTATTCCTGTTTTCTCTGGTTTAAATTGAACATTTTATACGATTCCATTTCCTCTCTTCTCTTAGTGTAATAAATTATATATTTTTTTTTTACATTTTTAGACGTTATCCTTGAATTTGCAATATATGTTATAACAAAACAAGTCCTCTTTAGAATAACACTATACCACTTAAAATGTAGTGCAAATATTTTGTAATAGAGTGTTCCCAATTCCTCCCTTCTGTTCTTTATACCTTTTCTGTTATGCACTTAATTTATCCATATGTTATAATTACCAAATACATTGTTGCTATCAATTGTTTAAACAAATGATTATCTGTTAGATAATTTAAGATCAATAAAAAGAACAGATTTTATTTTACTTTCATTTATTCCTTCTCTAGCCCTCTTTCTTTCATTATATAGCTCTGAGTTTCTGACCTATATCAGTTTGTTTATCTCCAAAGAACTTTTGAAATATTTCTTGCAGAACAGGTCTACTGTTTACAAATGAATTTTTGTTTGAGAAAGTCTTTATTTCTCCTTCACTTCATAAGAATAATTTCACTGGTTCAGAATTCTAGGTTGATGAGTTTTCTTTCAGTAATTTAAGTATTTCACTAAACTTTCTTCTTGCATGCATGGTTTCTGAAGAGATATTCAATGTAATTTTTATCTTTGCTCCTCTATAGGTAAGGTCTGTCCACCCCCAGTTTCCTTCAAGACTTTATCTTTCTACAATTAGAATACGATCTTTTCTTGGATGTACCAGCCTATCAATAAGTCCATCATAGGTATTCTTCATTTGTTACAGTTTTTCTGTTCTATTTCTCTCGTTTCCTTTTTTAAAATTTTATTTAAATTCCATTTAGTTAACATGCAGTGCAATACTAATTCTGGGTCTACAATATAGTGATTCAACACTTCCATACAACACCAGGTGCTCATCACAATAAGTGTACTCCTTAGTCCCCATCACCTATTTAACCCATCCCTCCACCCACCTCCTATTTGGTAACCATCTATATAGTTAAGAGTTAACTTATAGTTAAGAGTCTGCTTCTTGGAGCACCTGGGTGGCTCAGTCGGTTAAGCATCCGACTTCGGCTCAGGTCATGATCTCACAGTTCTTGGGTTCGAGCCCCGAATCAGTCTCTGTGCTGATAGCCAGCTCAGAGCATGGATCCTGTTTCGGATTCTGTGTCTCCCTCTCTCTCTGACCCTCCCCTGCTCATGCCGTCTCTCTCAGAAATAAATAAAAAACATTAAAAAATGAAAAAAAAGAGAGTCTTTCCTGATTTCCCTCTTTCTTTCCCTTTGCTCATTTGTTTTGTTTTTTTAAATTCCACATATGAATGAAATCATATGGTATTTGTCTTTCTCTGACTGACTTATTTTGCTTAGCACAACACTCTCTAGCTCCATGCACTTTGTTATAAATGGCAAAATTTAATTTTTTTATGGTTGAATAATATTCCATTATATATACCACTTCTTTATCCATTCATCATTCAGTCCACACTCGGGCTCTTTCCATAGTTTGACTAGTGTAGATAATGCTGCTATAAACATTAGAGTACATGTATCCCATGAATTAGTTTTTTTGTGTTCTTTGGGTAAATCCCTAGTAGTCCAATTGCTGGATAACAAGATAGTTCTATTTTTAATTTTTTGAGGAACATCCATACTACTTTTGAGTGTGGTGGCACCAGTTTGCATCCCCACCAGCAGTGCAAGAGTGTTCCTCTTTCTTCACATCCTTGCCAGCATTTATTGTTTCTTATGTTGTTTATTTTAGCCATTCTGACAGGTGCAAGCTGATATGCCATTGTAGTTTTGATTTGCATTTCCCTCATGATCAGTGATATTGAGAATGTTTTCATATGTCTGTAGGCCATTTCTGTGTCTATTGGAAAATGTCTATTCATGTCTTCTGCCCATTTTTCAATTGGATTATTTGTGGGTTTTTTTTTGATATTGAGTTGTATAACTTCTTTATTTATTTTGGATACTAACCTTTTAGTAGATTTATCATTTGCAAATATCTTCTCCCATTCAATAGGTTGCCTTTTAATTTTGTTGATTGTTTGCTTTCCTGTACAGAGTCTTTTTATTTTGAAGCTTTTTATTTTTATTTTCACTTGAAGTTCCAATAGTTTACTTTTTGTTTTGTTTCCTTTAACTCAGGAGACATATCCAGAAAGAAATTGGTATGGCCAGTGTCAAAAAGGTTACTGCCTGTGTCATTCTCTAGGATGTTTATGGTTTCAGGTCTTACATTTAGGTGTTTAATCTATTCTGAATTTATTTTTGTGTATGGTGCAGGAAAATGGTCCAGTTTCATTTTATTTTTACATGTTGCTGTCCAGTTTTCCCAAAAGAATTTATTAAAGAGAATGTCTTTTCCCCATTGGATATTCTTTCCTGCTTGTCGAAGATTAGTAGACCTTATTATTGGGGGTTCATTTCTGTGTTTTCTATTCTGTTCCATTCTATCATTTCCTTTTGATTCCTTGTTAGAGTTTTTATCAAGGATATTGGCCTGTAGTTCTCTTTTTTTCCTGGATCTCTGTCTGGCTTGGGAATCAGAGTGATGCTAGCTTCATAAAATGAGTTGGGAAGTTTTCCTGCAATTTCTATTTTTTGGAATAGCTTGAGAAGAATTGGGATTAATTCTGTTTTAAACGTCTGGTAGAATTCCCCAGGGAAGCCATCAGGGCCAGGGCTCTTATTTTTTGGGAGATTTTTGATACCTGATTCGATTTCTTCACTCGTTATGGGTCTGTTCAGATTTTCTATCTCTTCCCGTGTGAATTTTGGTAGTGAGTGTGTGTTTAGGAATTTGTCCATTTCTTCCAAGTTGTNACTATAAGATTCTTTCTGTTTGTGATTAATCGTTATAAATATTGAGGTGCTCCCATATTCGGTGCGTAGACATTTATAATTGTTAGTTCTTCCTGATGAATAGACCCTGTAATTATTATATAATGCCCTTCTTCATCCCTTGTTATTGTTATTTAAAGTCCAGTTTGTCTGATGTAAGTATAGCTACTCCAGCTTTCTTTTGATTTCCAGTAGCATGATATATATTTCTCCATCCCCTTACCTTTAATCTGAAGGTATCTTCCAGTCTAAAATGGGTTTCTTGTAGACAGCAAATAGATGGATTTTGTTTTGTTTTGTTTTGTTTTGCTATCTATTCTGCTACCCTATGTCTTTTGATTGGAGCATTCAGCCCATTTACATTCATTGTTACTATGAAATATGTGGGTTTAGAGTCATTGTGTCCTTCGTGGGATTCAAGCTTGTGGTGGTGTCTCAGTGCTGTATAGCTTCTATTCTGTCTTTTTCCACTTCAATTTGTAATTAGTTGTAGATGTATTTTCACTAAGTAAGTCTTTCTACAATTCTGCGAATACATTTAAGAGAGAATTCCCACCTATCATTTAAAAATGTTATTTTACTTATAATTAAATAAGTCGTAAATCCTAGTTGTAAGGCAAATTCAAGCAGCATAAAAAAGTATAACTTCTTTTATATACTTCTATAAAAAAGTATAACCACAGCTCTGATGATATCCATTTCCATAGTTTTGTGTATGTTTGGCCAAAAATATTTAGGTGAATATAATTCTTATATCAATATCAACATATCATCAATTATTAATACAAGATCAATTTATTAAAAGCAAGATCTTTTGTAGGAGAGCATCCTCCACACCCAGCTCTTTGAAAGTACTGAATTGAATCATTGCTCATTGTTCTGGCAATGCAGAAAAGTCAGAAAAACTAGAGGCTGAGTGTTCCTCAAATTCACCTGAACTGTTAGGCCTTGAATCCTCTATTTTCATTTCCAGGCCATCCCTTTTCATCATTAATATGAAATTGCTTCTGTCTCTTCTTCCAATAAACAAACAAACATATAAAAAAAAACACCTCTCCCCTACAAATCAATTTCCCTGAGATCCACCCTTTCCTCTTTCTTCTCATTTTCACAGACAACAAAGTTCTCAAAGGGAAAGAGCCTAAATGTCCATCAAATAACGAATGGATCAAGAAGATGTGGTTAATCTATGCGATGGAATACTACATGGCAATGAGAAAGAATGAAATCTGGCCATTTGTAGCAATGTGGCTGGAACTTGAGGGTGTTATGCTGAGCGAAATAAGTCAGGCAAAGAAGGACAGACACCATATGTTTTCACGTATAGGTGGATTAAAGTGGATTAAGAGAAACTTAACAGAGGACTATGGGGGAGGGGAAAGGGGAAAAATAGTTGGGGAGACGGAGGGAGGCAAACTGTGAGAGAGTCTTGAATGCTGAGAACAAACTGAGGGCTGATGGGGGTGGGGGAGAGGGGAAGGGGGCTGATGGGCATGGAGGAGG
>NW_027532253.1:43423-77170 GCF_008692635.1 Crocuta crocuta
TGGGGGAAAGGGACAGAGGGAAACCATGAGAGATTCTTGAATGCTGACAAAAACTGATGACTGATGGATGTGGGGGGGGATGGGCATGGAGAAGGACACTTGTGGGGATGAGCACTGGGTGTTATGTGGAAACTAATTTGACAACAAACTATTTGTTAAAAAATTAATTAATTAATTAATTAATTAAAAAAATAAAGTCCCCTACTATTAACACATTCTTAACTATAAGATTCTTTCTGTTTGTGATTAATCGTTATAAATATTGAGGTGCTCCCATATTCGGTGCGTAGACATTTATAATTGTTAGTTCTTCCTGATGAATAGACCCTGTAATTATTATATAATGCCCTTCTTCATCCCTTGTTATTGTTATTTAAAGTCCAGTTTGTCTGATGTAAGTATAGCTACTCCAGCTTTCTTTTGATTTCCAGTAGCATGATATATATTTCTCCATCCCCTTACCTTTAATCTGAAGGTATCTTCCAGTCTAAAATGGGTTTCTTGTAGACAGCAAATAGATGGATTTTGTTTTGTTTTGTTTTGTTTTGCTATCTATTCTGCTACCCTATGTCTTTTGATTGGAGCATTCAGCCCATTTACATTCATTGTTACTATGAAATATGTGGGTTTACAGTCATTGTGTCCTTCGTGGGATTCAAGCTTGTGGTGGTGTCTCAGTGCTGTATAGCTTCTATTCTGTCTTTTTCCACTTCAATTTGTAATTAGTTGTAGATGTATTTTCACTAAGTAAGTCTTTCTACAATTCTGCGAATACATTTAAGAGAGAATTCCCACCTATCATTTAAAAATGTTATTTTACTTATAATTAAATAAGTCGTAAATCCTAGTTGTAAGGCAAATTCAAGCAGCATAAAAAAGTATAACTTCTTTTATATACTTCTATAAAAAAGTATAACCACAGCTCTGATGATATCCATTTCCATAGTTTTGTGTATGTTTGGCCAAAAATATTTAGGTGAATATAATTCTTATATCAATATCAACATATCATCAATTATTAATACAAGATCAATTTATTAAAAGCAAGATCTTTTGTAGGAGAGCATCCTCCACACCCAGCTCTTTGAAAGTACTGAATTGAATCATTGCTCATTGTTCTGGCAATGCAGAAAAGTCAGAAAAACTAGAGGCTGAGTGTTCCTCAAATTCACCTGAACTGTTAGGCCTTGAATCCTCTATTTTCATTTCCAGGCCATCCCTTTTCATCATTAATATGAAATTGCTTCTGTCTCTTCTTCCAATAAACAAACAAACATATAAAAAAAAACACCTCTCCCCTACAAATCAATTTCCCTGAGATCCACCCTTTCCTCTTTCTTCTCATTTTCACAGACAACAAAGTTCTCAAAGGGAAAGAGCCTAAATGTCCATCAAATAACGAATGGATCAAGAAGATGTGGTTAATCTATGCGATGGAATACTACATGGCAATGAGAAAGAATGAAATCTGGCCATTTGTAGCAATGTGGCTGGAACTTGAGGGTGTTATGCTGAGCGAAATAAGTCAGGCAAAGAAGGACAGACACCATATGTTTTCACGTATAGGTGGATTAAAGTGGATTAAGAGAAACTTAACAGAGGGCTATGGGGGAGGGGAAAGGGGAAAAATAGTTGGGGAGAGGGAGGGAGGCAAACTATGAGAGAGTCNGTCTCTTCTTCCAATAAACAAACAAACATATAAAAAAAAACACCTCTCCCCTACAAATCAATTTCCCTGAGATCCACCCTTTCCTCTTTCTTCTCATTTTCACAGACAACAAAGTTCTCAAAGGNAGGGAAAAAAAAGAAAGAGTATATAAGAATCAGAAAAAAAAAAAGAAAGGGCTGCTATAAACATTGGGGTGCATGTGCCCCAATGCACTAGAACTCCTGTATCTCTTGGGTAAATTCCCAGTAGTACTATTGCTGACTAGCAGGGTAGTTCTATTGTTAATTTTTTTGGGAACCTCCAAACTNAAGGGAAAAAAAGAAAGAGTATATAAGAATCAGAAAAAAAAAAGAAAGGGCTGCTATAAACATTGGGGTGCGTGTGCCCCTATGCACTAGCACTCCTGTATCTCCTGGGTAAATTCCCAGTAGTGCTATTGCTGACTAGCAGGGTAGTTCTATTGTTAATTTTTTTGGGAACCTCCAAACTGTTTTCCAGAGCGTCTGCACCAGTTCGCATTCCCACCAACAGTGCAAGAGGGCTCCCGTTTCTCCACATCCTCGCCAGCATCTGTAGTTTTCTGACTTGTTCATTTTAACCACTCTGACTGGCATGAGGTGGTATCTCATTGTGGTTTTGATCTGCATAGAACCTCAGTGTGGCTTTGATTTGATTTGTATTTCCCTGATTATGAATGACGTTGAGCACCTTTTCATGTGTCTGTTGGCCTTCTGGATGTCCTCTTTGGAGAAGTGTCTATTCATGTCTTGTACCCATTTCTTCATTGGATTATTTGCTTTTTGAGTGTTGAGTTCAGTTAAGATCTTTACAAATTTTGGATACTAACCCTTTATCTGATATCTCAGTGCAAATATCTTTTCCCATTCCATCATTTGCCTTTTAGTTTTGTTGATTGTTTCCTTTGCAGGAAGTTTTTATCTTGATGAGATCCCAAGAGTTCATTTTTGCTTTTAATTCTCTTGCCTTTGAAGATGTGTCAAGTAAGAAATTGCTGCGGCTGAGGTCAAGAGGTGGTTTCCTGCTTTTCTCCTCTAGGATTTTGATGGATTCTTGTCTGACATTTACGTCTTTCATCCATTTTGAGTTTATTTTGGTGTATGGTGTAAGAAAATGGTCTAGTTTCATTCTTCTGCATTTTTGCTGTCCAGTGCGCCCAGCACTATTTGTTAAAGAGACTGTCTTTTTTCCATTGGATGCTCTTTCCTGCTTTGTGAAAGATTAGTTGGCCATACATTTGTGGGTCCAATTATGGGTTCTCTATGCTATTCCATTGGTCTATGTGTCTGTTTTCGTGCCAATACCACACTGTCTGGATGATTACGGCTTTGTAGTAGAGACTAAAGTCTGGGATGGTGATGCTTCCCACTTTGCATTTCTTCTTCAATATAATTTTGGCTATTCAGGATCTTTTGTCATACCATACAAATTTTAGGATTGTATGTCCTAGCTTTGAGAAGATGGCTGGTGCAATTTTGATTGGGATTGCATTGAATGTGTAGATTGCTTTGGTTAGTATTGATATTTTAACAATATTTATTCTTCCAATCCATGAGCATGGACTGTTTCTCCATTTCTTTGTGTCTTCTTCAATTTCTTTCATAAACTTCTATAACTTTCATCATACAGACCTTTTACATCTTTGTTTAGGTTTATTCTTGGGTATTTTATGGTTATTGGTGCAATTGAAAATGGGATCAGTTTCTTGATTTCTCTTTCTGTTGCTTCATTATTGGCGTATAGAAATGCAACCGATTTCTTTACATTGATTTTGTATCCTGCGACTTTGCTGAATTTATGTATCAGTTCGAGCAGTCTTTTGGTGGAATCTTTTGGGTTTTCCATGTAGAGTATCATGTTGTCTGCAAAAAGTAAAAGTTTGACTACTTCTTTGCCAATTTTGATGCCTTTTATTTCAGTTTGTTGTCTGATTGCTGATGCTAGGACTTCCAACACTGTGTTAAACAGCAGTGGTGAGAGTGGACATCCATCCCTGTCGTGTTCCTAATCTCAGGGGGAAAGCTCTCCGTTTTTCCCCATTGAGCATATTTGTTCTGCGTATATGTCTTTTATGATGTTAAAATGTGTTCCTTCTATCCCAACTTTCTTGAGGGTTTTTATTAAGAAAGGATGCTGTATTTCGTCTAATGCTTTTTCTGCATTTATTGGCAGAACCATATGATTCTTATCCTTTCTTTTATTAATGTGATGTATCACATTGATTGACTTGTGAAAGTTGAACCAGCCTTACAGCCCAGGAATGAATCCCACTTGATCATGGTGAATAATTCTTTTTATATGCTGTTGAATTTGATTTGCTAGTATCTTGTTGAGAATTTTTGCCTCCATATTGATCAAGGATNATTTGTTCTGCGTATATGGCTTTTATGATGTTAAAATGTGTTCCTTCTATCCCAAATTTCTTGAGGGTTTTTATTAAGAAAGGATGCTGTATTTCGTCTAATGCTTTTTCTGCATTTATTGACAGAACCATATGATTCTTATCCTTTCTTTTATTAATGTGATGTATCACATTGATTGACTTGTGAAAGTTGAACCAGCCTTACAGCCCAGGAATAAGTCCCACTTGATCATGGTGAATAATTCTTTTTATATGCTGTTGAATTTGATTTGCTAGTATCTTGTTGAGAATTTTTGCCTCCATATTGATCAAGGATATTGGCCTGTAATTCTCCTTTTCTGTGGGGTCTCTGTCTGGTTTGGGAATCAAGGTAACGTTGTCCCCATAGAATGAGCCCAGAAGCTTTCTTTTCACTTCATTTTTTGGAGCAACTTGAGAAGTATAGGTATTAACTCTGCTTTAGATGTCTGGTAGAATTCCCTGAGAAGCTGTCTGGCTCAGGACTCTTATTTGTTGGGAAATTTTTGATAACTGATTCCATTTCTTCACTTGCTATGTGTCTGTTCAAATTTTCTATTTCTTCCCATTTGAGTTTTGGTAGTGTGTGGGTGTTTAGGAATTTGTCCACTTCTTGGGTACCCTCCNAGGTGGGGTGGGGGGAGTGGAAGGTGGGTGATGGGCATGGAGGATGGCACTTGTGGGGATGAGCACTGGGTGTTATATGGAAACCAACTTGACAATGAGCTATTTTAAAAAAATTAAAAAAAAAGAATTTGTCCATTTCTTCCACATTGTCCAGTTTGTTGGCATATAACTTTTCATAGTATTCTCTGATAACAGTTTGCATTTCTGAGGGAATGGTTGTGATAAGTCCAAATTCATTTGTGATTTTATCTATTTGGGTCCTCCGTCTTTTCTTTCTGAGATGTTTGGCTAGGCGTTTACCAATTTTGTTTCTTTTCTCAAAAAACCAGCTCTTAGTTTCATTGATCTATTCTACTGTTGCTGTTTTTTTCTTAATTTCTATTTTGTTTATTTCTGCTCTAATCTTTATTATTTANTCGGACTCTTAACCGACTAAGCCACCCAGGCGCCCCAAGCATATAACTTTTCATAGTATTCTCTGATAACAGTTTGCATTTCTGAGGGAATGGTTGTGATAAGTCCAAATTCATTTGTGATTTTATCTATTTGGGTCCTCCGTCTTTTCTTTCTGAGATGTTTGGCTAGGCGTTTACCAATTTTGTTTCTTTTCTCAAAAAACCAGCTCTTAGTTTCATTGATCTATTCTACTGTTGCTGTTTTTTTCTTAATTTCTATTTTGTTTATTTCTGCTCTAATCTTTATTATTTATTTCTCTTTTGGTGGGATTGGGGTTTCTTTGCAGTTCTGCTTCTTGTTCCTTTAGGTGTGCTGTTAGATTTTCTATTTGGGATTTTTCTTGTTTCTTGAGATAGGCCTGGAATGTGATGAATTTTCCTCTTAGGACTCCCTTTTATGCATCTCAAAGGGTTTGGACTGTCGTGTCTTCCCTTTCATTCGTTTCCATATATTTTTAATTTCTTCTTTAATTGCCTGGTTGTCCCATTCATTCTTTAGTAGGATGTTCTTTAAACTCTGTGCATCTAGAGGTTTTCCAAATTTTTCCTGTAGTTGATTTCAAGTTTCATAGCATTGTGATCTAAAAGTGTGCATGGTATGATCTCAGTTCTCTTATATTTATTGAGGGCTGTTTTGTGACCCAGTATGTGATCCATCTTTGGGAATGTTCCATGTGCACTTGAGAAGAATGCATATTCTGCTGCTTTTGTATGGAAAGTTCGGAATATATCTGTCAAGCCTATCTGGTCCAGTGTATCATTCAGCACCATTGTTTCTTTTTTGATCTTCTGTCTAGATGATCTGTCCATTGCTGTAAGTGGAGTATTAAAGCCCCTGCAATTACCACATTCTTATCAATAAGATTGTTTATGTTTGTGATTAATTGTGATATATATTTGGGGGCTTCCATACTGGGTGCAGAGACATAATTGTTAGCTCCTCTTGATGCATAGACCCCATAATTATTATATAATGCCATTCTTTATCTTTTGTTACAGCCTTTAGTTTAAAATCTAGTTTGTCTGATATAAGTATGGCTACTCCAGCTTTATTCTGACTTCCAGTAGCATGATAGATGGTTCTCCGTCCTCTCACTTTCAATCTGAAGGTGTCTTCAGGTCTCCAATGGGACTCTTGTAGACAGCAAATAGATGGGTCGGTTTGTTTTTTTTTTAATCCATTCTGAACATTTAGTCCATTTACACTCAGTGTTATTATTGAAAGATATGGGTTTAGAGCCATTGTGTTATCTGTAGGCTTCATGATTGTGGTGATGTCTCTGGTCCTTTGTGGTCCTTGCAACATTCTACTCAGAGAGTCCCCCTTAGGATCTCTTGTAGTGTTGTTTTAGTGGTGATGAATTCTTGTAGTTTTTGTTTGAGAATACCTTTATCTCTCCTTCTATTCTGATTGACAGCCTTGCTGGATAAAGGATTTTTGGCTGCCTATTTTTCCTGTTCATCACGCTGAAAATTTCCTGCCACTCCTTTCTGGCCTGCCAAGTTTCAGTAGATAGGTCTGTTACTACCCTTATGTATCTACCCTTATAGGTCAAGGATCATTTATCCCTAGATTCTTTCAGAATTCTCTTTATCTTTGTATTTTGCCCATATCACTGTGATACGTCATGCAGAAGATTAATTCAAGTGACGTCTGAAGGAAGTCCTCTGTGCCTCCTTGATTTCAATGTCTGTTTCCTTCCCCATATTGAGTAAAATTCTCAGCTATGATTTGTTTAAGTACACCTTTGGCTCCTATCTCTCTTCTTCTTCCAGAATTCCTATGATATGGATATTATTATGTTTCATTGAGTCACTTAATTCTCTAATTCACCCCTTGTGGTCTAGAATTTTTTATCTCTCTTTTTCTTAGCTTCTACTTTTTCCATGTTTTTATCTTTTATTTCACTTATTCTCCCCTCTGTCTCTTTAATTCTCACTGTCATTGCATCTAGTTTATTTTGCACCTCATTTACAACATTTTTAAATTCGTCATGACTATTTTTTAGTTCCTTGATCCCTACAGCAATAATTTTCTGCTGTCTTCATGCTTTTTTTCAAGCCCAGCTATAATATTATGGCTATTATTGTAAATTATTGATTAGATATATTGTTTATTTCTGTTTTGAGCAATTCTTTGCTGTCATTTCTTCCTTAAATTTCTTTTGAGGAAAATTCTTCTGTTTTGTCATTTTGGCTTGTTCTCTGTCCCTTTTGTGTTTTGAAACTTGTTATCTGCCCTGCACCTGTGAGCACCACTATATTAATGAGGGGTCATACACTGTCCAGGGCCTGGCTCTTCAGGAGATGTTTTTCGGAGTGTGTTACTTGCTCTCTGTTGTTGTGACTCTGGTTTCTTTATCTCCCTACTCGTAGTGATGTTTTGGATGCTCTATCAGGTGTGCTTTAATTCATTCATTGAAGCAGCCCTGGAAAAAAATTTAAATAGAGAAAAGACAATGGGGTGGGTGGGTGGTGGTGGAAGAGGCTTTATTCCATACATAGGGAGAAATGACAGGGGCTGGGATAAAGAAAAGTAAAGAAAATGACCAGGCAGGGAATATATATGGCTTAAACCAGAGAGAAAGAGACAGACAGGAAAATAAAGAAGGAGATATAGAACAGATATAAAGAGAATAGATTAAATAAGTCTGCTTACCCAAGCCAACCACCAGAATAACCAGACTAGAGGAGGGAAGAAATAAGCAGAAAAGGAAGGAAATATATATGTATACAATAAGAATTGTCCAATAATTAAATCAGAAAATGCCAAACTGCTGGATGCCTTGGAGCCAGTGGCAGAACTATTCTGGAGGAGGGACTGCCTGGTTGATCAGCGTCAATCACTGGGTAGATACCCAGTTACCAGGTGCGGGGGTGGGGAGTGCGTGGTTTGGTGTAGGCGGGTCCTGCCTCCACTGTGGGCCCTCTGTCCATTTCCAGAAGCCCCACCTTTTTGGTGATAAGGAGAAAAATAGCGACATACCAGGCTCTCCTCCCCAGACCAGGTGTCCCAAACCACTCTGTTCAGGCAGTCTTCACAGTGCTGTGTTGTTGAGAGTGAGTCTTTTTTTTTTTTTTTCGTTTTTTTGCTCTACAGTCTCCTGTGCCTCCTTGGGGCTCTTCTGGGGTTCAAACATAGATGTCCTAAAGGGTCCTGCTCTGTGTGCTCCGATTTCAGGGAAGAGCTACTTTGCCCTACAGAAGAGCCTCCTCACAGTGCTACACAAGCATAAGTGAGGCTGGTCTGTCCAGATCCTCTGACTCCTGAGCCTCCCTGGTGTTCGACTGGGATTTAAACCCTGATGTCTTAAAGGGTCCTGCTCCGTGAACCCCAGTTCTGGGGAAGTGCTGCTCCAGGTGGAGCAATAAGTGGCTTCTGGCTGGTGGGCACAGGCAGGGTCCTTTGTCCTTTGAATGGCTATATACCGTCTTCCCACAGCAATCAAGGGAAGGATTGTTTTCCTTCACTGTGGACTGTGCTTCTGAAGTAGTTACCAGGTCCAACGCTGGCTCGTCTCCTCCCCAGGGTTGCAAACAGGGCAGCCAGCCGTAGTCTGGAGAAAGCCCTGCTATTAGAGATTGTATCTTTCTCCGTTTTTTTTCTGATCCCTGACCCGTGGTTTTTCTTTTGTCCAAATACAGTCCTACGCTTCCACAGCCTCTCTTCTCTTCCTTTTGTCCCTCTGCAGAAGGGGATCCGTCCCTCCTATGCCTATGCTACCCATTTTATCCCTTCCATTTTGCAATCATGTACCTATTGCCCATCAGTCCTTCTCCGTGGGCCTCTGGAGATGTCTCTGTCACTCTGTAGCCTGGACGCTTGGAATTCAATGTTCTGGCCTCTAGACAGATGTTTGAGGGATGAGGGAACTTCGGATCTCCCTACTTCTCCACCATGTTGGATCTCCTTTGCCTGATTGATCATCTTCTTATTCATCCACCCAACCTATATTGATTGAAGTTCATAATGAAGGATTACAAGGAGGATGAGAAAAGTTAGCCAAAGTAAAAGGAAGACAGAGTGGCACAGACTGTTCTAGACAGAAGGAAACACAATTTGCAAAGCCCCTGAGAGAAACATGACACAGAAGGAAGGGCAATGTGGCCAGGACCTCAGAACCCAAGACAGAGGGAGCATGACCTAGCAACCTTAATTCTAGGTATTTACCCTGCAGAATGTATAATTATGTTTACAATAAAACCTGTACACAAATGTTCATAGTGCCTTCATTTATAATTGTCAAAGCTTGAAATAACCCAAATATCCTGCATCTAAAAACTGGATAGACAACTGTGGTTCTTCTACACTCTGGAATACTACTTAGAAATATTAATGGACAAATTATGTACATACAAAATAGCATGGAGGAAACTTAAATACATTATACTAAGTGAAGGAAGCCAGATTTTAAAATGCTGCATAATGTATGATTTCCTTAGTGTGACATTCTAGCTAAAACAAATTTATAGGAGCAGTAAACAGATAAGTGGTTGCTAGTAGCTGGGGATGGGGAGAAGGAATGACAATGAAGGGGACGGGAATTCTTCAGAAAGATGGAACTTCTCTATCTTAATTGTGGTGGTGGTTACTCAATTGGATTTGAAAGACTTTCAAAATTGTACCCTAAAAGGAATAAATTTAACTTTATCTAAATTACAGCTTAATGAAAATAATTTTAAAATCTTATAGTTTTGTTAACTGAAAAGCAGAAGATGTTATACTGTGATTCCAATTTGGTGTCTAAAAACCAAATAAATAGGGGCGCCTGGGTGGCTCAGTCGGTTAAGCGTCCGACTTCAGCTCAGGTCATGATCTCACAGTTCGTGGGTTCGAGCCCCGCGTCGGGCTCTGTACTGACTGCCAGCTCAGAGCCTGGAGCCTGTTTCAGATTCTGTGACTCCCTCTCTCTCTGACCCTCCCCTGCTCATGCTGTCTCTCTCTCTCTCTCTCTCTCTCAGAAATAAATAAAACATTAAAAAAATAAAAAACCAAATAAATAAATAAGCAAATGAGTAGACCAATGTATCTATGAATCTATGTTCATTTGCATATGCATAGAAGGAGTTTGCCAAGTAATAACAGTGGTGATATTTGGGAAGGGGGATGGGAGAACACTTATTAGGGAAGACTTCTTATTTTAATTCCAGTAAGTTAACATACAGTGTTATATTACTTTCAGGTATACAATATAGTGATTCAACAATTCCATACATCACCTGGTGTTCATCACTGCAAGTATACTTCTTAATCCCCATCTCTTATTTCACCCATCCTTCCAACTCACTCCCCCTCTCATAACCATCAGTTTGTTCTTTATAGTTAAAAGTCTATTTCTTGAATTCTCTCTCTCTCTCTCCGCATTCATTTTGTTTCTTAAATTCCTCATATGAGTAAAGTCACATGTTATTTGTCTTTCTCTACCTCACTTATTGCCCTTAGCATTATGCTTTCTAGTTCCATCCATGTTGTTGCAAATGGTAAGATTCCATTCTTTTTATGGTTGAATAATATTCCATTGTATATGTATGCCACATCTTTATCCATTCACATTGATAGATGCTGCTTCAATATCTTGTTATTGTAAATAATGCTACAATAAGTATAAGGGTGCATGTATCCCCTTGAATTAGTGTTTTTGTATTTTTTGGGTAAATACTCATTAGTGTGATTACTGGATCATAAAGCAGTCCTATTTTCAACTTTTTGAGGAAACTCCATAGATTTTGCCACAGTCGTGGCACCAGTTTGCATTCCCACCATCAGTTCACAAGGGTTCTTTTTCCTCTTCATTCTCACCAACACTTGTTTCTTGTGTGTGTGTGTGTGTTGGTGTGTGTGTTTAAAATTTTAGCCATTCTGATAGCTATGAGATGACATATCATTGTTGTTTTGACTTGGATTTCCCTGATGATGAGTGATGATGAGCATCTTTTCATATGTCTGTTGGCCATTTAGACATCTTTGAAATGTCTGCTCATGTCTTCTGCCCATTATTTAATTAGATTATTATTTTTTTGAGTGTTGAATTGTATAAGTTCTTTATACATTTTGGATACTAACCCCTTATCAGATACGTCATTTGCAGATATCTTCTCCCATTCTGTAGGTTTGGTTGCCTTTTAGTTGTGTTGATTTTTTCCTTTGCTGTGCAGAAGCTTTTTTATTTTGATGAAGTTCCAATAGTTTATCTTTGCTTTAGTGTTCCTTCCCTCAGGAGACAGATCTAGGGAAATGCTGCTAAGACTGATGTTAGAGACATTACTGCCTGTGTTCTCTTCTAAGATTATTATTATTTCAGGTCTCACATTTAGGTTTTCAACCCATTTTTGAGTTTATTTTTGTGTGTGGTGTAAGAAAGTTGTCCAGTTTCCTTCTTTTGCATGTAGGTGACTAGTTTTCTGAACACTATTTTTTTTTTAAGAGACTGTCTTTTTCTCATCGGATATTCATTCTTCCTTTGTTGAAGATTAATCCACCATATAATTGTGGGTTTATTTCTGGGTTTTCTATTTTGTTCCATTGATCTATGTGTTAATTTTTGTGCCAGTACCATACTTTTTTATTAGTACACCTTAGTAACATAACTTGAAGTATGGGATTGTGATACGTACAGGTTTGCTTTTCTTTTTCAAGATTGCTTTGGTTATTTGGGGCCTCTGTTGCTCCATACAAATTTCAGGATTGTTTGTTCTTGTTCTGTGAAAAATGCTGTTGGCATTCTGATAAGGATTATGCTAAATGTGCAGATTGTTTTCTGTAGTATAGACATTTTAACTTTTATTTGTTCTTCCAATCCAGGAGCATGGAAAGTCTTTCCATTTCTCTGTGTCATCTTGAATTTCTTTCATCAGTCTATATAGTTTTTAGCGTAGTCTTTCACCTGTTTGGTTAGATTTATTCCTAGATATTTTATTATGTTTGGTTCCATTGTAAATGAGATTGTTTTCTTAATTTATTTTTCTGCTGCTTCTTTATTAGTGTATAGAAATGCAACAGATTTCTGCACATTGATTTTTTATCTTTTGACTTTACTGAATTTATTTTGGTGTCCTACAGTAGTTTTTTGGTAGAGTCTTTTGGGTGTTTTATGTATAGTATCATGCCATCCGCAAATAGTGAAAGTTTTATTCTTTTTTTTTTTTTAACCAATCTGGATAACTTTTATTTGTTTTTGTGTGTTTGGTGGCTGTGGCTAAGAGTTCTAGTACTATATTGAATAAAAGTAGTGAGAATGGAATCCTTGTCTTGTTCCTGCCCTTAGGGAAAAAGCTCTTGGATTCTCTCCATTGAGTATGATGTTCACTGTGGGTTTTTCATATATGGCCTTTATTATGTTGAGGTATGTTCTCTCCGAACTGTTCTGTTGAGGGTTTTTATCATGAATGGATATTCTATTTTGTCAAATGCCTTTTTGCATCTATTGAACTGATCATGTAGTTTTTATCTTTTCTCTTATTGATGTGCTGTATTAAGTTGATTGATTTTCAAATACTGAACCACACTTGCATACCGGGAATAAATTCCACTTAATCATGGTGAATGTTTTCTAAAATGTATTTTTTTGATTCAGTTTGCTAGTGCTTTGTTGAGGATTTTTGCATCTATGTTCATCAGAGATATTGGCTTGTAGTTCTCTTTTATTGTAGTGTCTTTATCTGGTTTTGGTATCAGCGTGACACTGGCCTCATAGAATGAATTTAGAAGTTTATCTTCCTATTCTATTTTTTTGAATACTTTGAGAAGAATAGGTATCAACTCTTGTTTATATGTTTAGTAGAATTCACCTGGGAAGCTGTCTGATCCTGGATTTTTGTTTGTTGGGAATTTTTTAATTACTGATTCTATCTCCTTGCTAGCAAATGGTCTGTTCAAACTTTTTATATCTTCCTTCTTTAGTTTCAGTAGGTTATATTTTTCTAGGAATTTATCCATTTCTTCTAGGTTGTCCAATTTGTTGATACATAGTTTTGCATAATATTCTCTTACAATTGGTTGTATTTCTGTGGTGCTGGTTGTTATTTCTCCTCTTTCGTTTGTGATTGTTTATTTGAGTCATTTTCCCCTCTCTCTCCCTTTCTCTACTTTCTTCTTTCTTTTCTTCTTTCTTTCTTTCTTTCTTTCTTTCTTTCTTTCTTTCTCTTTCTCTATTTCTCTCTTTCTTTCCTTCCTTCCTTCCTTCCTTCCTTCCTTCCTTCCTTCCTTCCTTCAATGAGTCTGGTTAGAAGTTTATCAACTTTGTTGAGATTTCAAAGAACCGGTACCTGGTTTAACTGATCTGTTCTTTTTTTTTTTTTTTTTTAGTTTCCTTATAATTTATTTCCTCTCTAATCTTTATTATTTTCTTCTACTGATTTTGGGATTTTTTTTTGTTCTTCTTTTCCTAGGTCCTTAATTTATAAGGTTATCTTTTCGTTTGAGGTTTTTTTTTTTTTTTGCTTCGTATGGTGGGCCAGTATTGCTATAAACGTCCTTCTTAAAACCACTTTTGCTGAATCTAAAAGGTTTTGGACAGTTGTATTTCTATTTTAATTTGTTTCCATCTATTTTTGATTTCTTTGATTTTTGATTGACCCATTCATTGTTTTCAATGCATGTTATTTAAAACCCAGGTATTTGTGCTCTTTCCATATTTTTTCTTGTGTTTGATTTCTAGTTTCATAGTGTTGTGGTCAGAAAAGATTCATGGTATGACTTCAATCTTTTTTAATTTGTTGAGATTTGTTTTGTGGCCTAATATGTCATCTATTCTGGAGAACGTTCCATGTGCACCAGAAAAGAATGTATATCCTGCTGTTTTAGGGTTAAGTGTTCTGAATATTTCTGTTAAATCCATCTGTTACAGAGTATCTTTCAAAGCCACTATTTCTTTCTTGATTTTCTGTTTGGGTGACCTGCCCATTGATGTAAGTGGAGTTACTGTTACTGTATTATTATCAATTTGTTCCTTTATGTTTGTTAACAAATCTTTTACTTATTTGGCTACTCCCATGCTGGGTGCACAAATATTTAAAATCATTATATCTTCTTTTAAATGCTTATTTATTTTTGAAAGAGAGAGTGAGAGAGAGAGAGAGAATGAAGAATGAGCAGGGGAGGGACAGGGAGAAAGGGAGATACAGAATCTGAAGCAGCTCCAGGCTCTGATGTGGGGCTTAAACCCACGAACTGCAGAATCATGACCTGAGCTGAAGTTGGATGCTTAACCAACTGAGCCACTTAGGCACCCCAATTGTTTTATCTTTTTGTCGGGCTGTCCTCTTTATTATTATACAGTGTCCTTCTGAGTCTCTTATTACAATCTTGGTTTTAAAGTCTATTTTGTCTCGGGGCGCCTGGGTGGCTTTGTCGGTTAAGCGTCTGACTTTCGCTTAGGTCATGATCTCGCGGTTCGTGGGTTCGAGCCCCGCGTCGGGCTCTGTGCTGACTGCCAGCTCAGAGTCTGGAGCCTGTTTCAGTCTGTGACTCCCTCTCTCTCTGACCCTCCCCTGCTCACGCTGTCTCTCTCTCTCCTAGAAATAAATAAAACATTTAAAAAAAATAAAGTCTATTTTGTCTCAAACAAGTGTTGCTACTCCAGCTTTCCTTTATATCTATTTGCATGGTAAATATTTCTCCACACTCTCACTTTCAATCTGCATTTGTCTTTAGGTCTGAAACGAATCTCTTGTAGGCAACATATAGATGGGTCTTGTGTTTTTAGTCCATTCTGTCACTGTATTTTTTGATGGATTATTTAGTCCATTTAAATCCAAAATAATTATTCATAGATATGTATTTATTGCCATTTTGTTAGTTGTTTTGTTGTTTAAGTTTTTCTCTGGTCCTTTCTCATCTTTCTCTTTTTCATAGTTTGTTGGTTTTCTTTAGCGATATACTTGGATTCTTTTCTTTTTATTCTTTGTATATCTATTAATGTTTTTTAAAGTAATCTTTACACCCAACATGAGACGGAAACCTACAACCCTGAGATCAAGAGTTCCATCCTCTACTGAGTCAGCAGACACCCCTCTATTCGTGGGTTTTGATTTGTAGTTATCATTAGGTTTTTATATATTTTTGCATGTAGTCATTTATATTAATTTGACAGTATTTTAAGTTTCGACCCATTCTTTACTCCTCTCCCCTCCACATTTTACGTATATGATGTTATATTTTACATACTTTTATTTGGTGAATTCTTTGACTTTTTTTTTACAGAAATACTTAGTTTTACTGTTTTTGTGTTTCCCACTTTTCATACTCTCACTTATGGTAGGAAAGAAACTTTTACTTTGTGTGGACATTGTGCAATATAAGCTGTATATAAATTATTTATATTTATACTTTATTACAAAACATCATGTACAGAAGGATATTCTGATAAGCTATAATGGTAACGAGAATGAGAATGATATTTCAATATGCACTTAAAACATGTTTGTCTAACTCTTTGTTCCATTACGATTAATGTAGTAATGACAACTAGCTTCATATGGCTTATGAAGTAAAACGTAAAAATGTAATCATGTTCAGTGGGATATACATACAAATTTAAGGAAATGTGAAATATGTTCCTTCTGAATTATAGTTCATTAAGGGAAAATATTATTCCCTGAATGCATAATAATAGTACATAAAATGATCAAGAACTGTGGCTTTATTATAATAAAGAAAACGTCATGGAGGAATATGGGCTTTCGGTCATGAACATAAGATTTTCTAAGTGTTTGAGATCCAGACAAGAGAAGTTGCCTGTATGTCTCAGTGGTCGTTGTCATTCTTTAGCAGGGCCTATAGAGTGGCCTGAACCCCAAAAAAGACATGCGATACATTTACTGAGGTGGAAGAATCAGGACAATCTCACCCACCAGACCAAAGCCTGTCAAATGTCCTCACCACCACTACCACTAGCCCAATATCATGTTCCCATAGTAAACCTGTCACCTCAGCATCAATGGCTTCATTTACAGAGCTGCTTTTTATGTCCTCTGTGCTCTGTTCGCAGGAAAGGTATACTTTTTGCCCTGAAAGTTCAACACCTTCCTGGTTGCAAGTGGACTCACACCTGTTTACAAATTCTCCAGTGCCTTGCCAGAGCTCTGCGGGTAAAATGTTAACTCCTGGCCATGGGCAAGAGAGTCCTGTGTACCTGGACTCTACCTTCCTTACTACCCTTTTTGGGGCCATTCCCCATCTCACACCCATTCTGCTACACTGGCTTCACTCCATTCCAAAAGGTTCAAACTACTTCCCACCTCAGGGCCTTTGCACACCCCTTCTTGGAAGTCTCTTGTGTCCTAGCTCTCTCCAGCTCACACACTCATGTTGTTTTTTATATGTATTTTCTTGGAGAGCATTTCTGTGCTCCTACCACTGCACTATCTAAATTAGATCCTCCATGTTGTTTTCTTTCATAAGACACCTAACTTTGAGCCATGAAGGCCACTGGAGCAAAATGCTTGATAAAAGCTCAGAATCTTTGTTCACACCAACTTATATCAAACTGTGTTATCAAGGTGAGTGTGATGTCCCCCATGATATGTCCTGGGTGAACTTTCCTTCTAAATTCTTACTTAGGTAGGGAAGAAGATGGATACTAGCCTCTATCTCTCTCTAAGTCCCAGATTATTCATTCATGAGAATAACCCAGTTTTTCTCACAGGAAAGCTGTGAGCATTACCTGATATAACACCTATGCTAGCAGATGCATGTGTAGTCCTGTTGTTATGCGGACTCTTACAAGTGTATATGTGCTCAAGGAATTTCTTATTCCCACTGTTTCCTGTCCCACTTGAGATTCTGGGAGATTTGGAGAGAGAGTGGCTGTAGGGATAAAGTTAAATGGTTTTCCAAAGCCCTGTACTACAACGCTGGTAGACAACTGCTTTTGTAGTCCAGAAATAGTATTAAACTTCATCCTTAAGGTAAAGAATTATTAGAGAGCACGGAGCTATTGCACAGGCCTCTAGGACTTGAATCATAGAAATGGAATCTTTTCCTCTTATATGAAGAAAGAAGGATGACAGATTCAGAGACTGAGACTGCCAGTAAGTGTGTAGTGTCTTAAAGTCTGTGGGGTTCATTCAACAAGATTAAGAATATATTCCTATATGACAAGAATGCTTGCTAGAATTCTGGGGTTGTGACAAGCGGTATTCAGAAAGGCACACTGCACTGAGAGTCAGGAGCTCCTTTCATGTTCCATTCTGAGGCATCTCAGGTGAGTTCCTTCCTTTGGATGTTCTGCACTGTCACATGGGTGTTCACTGACCATCTGTCACTTTTCACACCTCCACTGAAGAATTCATGGTAATGGCTTCACATCGTCCAGTTCTTTGTGGAAGTTATGACGACCTCTACAGAATTTCCTTAATTTACAAAAACGAAGAAGGACTCTGGAATCATCAGACGAGCTGGGCCTGGCATAGTGGGAAAGACTAATGGGAGCTGGATGGGAGGCAAGGGATGGGGAGTCCAGCCTGACTGATGAAGAGTAGGGGCCCCCAGGTGGGCAGACATGGCTCAGAGGTAACTGATTGGGCACTCCAAGGAGCTGAAGCCATCCTAGTTTAGGAGCCATTGCAGGATTTTTATGTATTTGCTTTTTTTGCGATATTACATGAGCTTCCAGGAAGTCTATATGAGATCAAAGCCTTGCCTGACCTAGGAGATACTTGATTAGAGGCGTGTCCTACTGCCATTTCCTCACTAACACCTTTTCAGATGCAGGCTATGGTGCTAAGAACAGCTAGGCATCAATTTATTTTATTTTGGATGGGGGGGGGTAGTGTCTAACCTTGTCTGCTCTAGGTCTGATGTTCCTGCCTTTGGATATGCCCACTGAGGGAGTAAAGTGTTCACATTCAACCATGGGCTTTTTAGAGCACAAGGGTTACAGGACAGTGGGATGACAAGAGGCTGTGAATGGAGAGGGATTTGGAGATCATTCAGGGCATGATGCCACTAAAACTATATGAGCAGTTGGAGGATGACCTAAGGTGGCAGCATAATAGGAAGACCCTAGGCTTCCTTTGTTTCTCCCATCCAAGTACTAACCAGGCCCGACCCTGCTTAGCTTCCGAGATCAGATGAGATCGGGCGCGTTCAGGGTGGTATGGCCGTAGACCTTCCTTTGTTTCTCAAATATAGCTAGAGAGCTATCAAATCATTCTGAATACCCAAGAGACTGACCTGAGGACTGATAAAACAAACCGCACAACTAGAGGGAGAGAAGAGGCCACTTCAAGGAAGGTAGGAATTATGGAGACATGGTTTGGGAGAGAAACAAATCGCGGATGCTATGGAGGGTAGGGAGCCTTGGTCTTGCAGAAAGGCCAGAGAGAGGAGAGTGCACTGGGGATCACACATGGAGAGCACTTTCCTGAAGCCACTGTCTAGGAAAGTGAGAAGAGCTGATTTTTGTGAGACTTTGCAACCAACAGGCCTGAAGAACTTGAGATTTAGAGGTCCAATGCTTGGCTGTGTTAGAGCCCTGAGAACATTGCCTTGCTCCTGGAGAGAAGGGAGGCAGGCAACCAGGGGACAGACAGCATGATCTTAGGATTGCCTACGGCTTACCAGGAGAGACTGTTTCCTCTTCTTCGAGTGCATCTGAGAGACAGCATTGTCTCTCTTGGGAAAAAAGCGCTGATGGGTGCCATACCTCTCCCCTATCCCTCAGCATAGGTGTAGAGACACCTGCTGAAGGTGGCTAACCCAAACACTGGATGTTTAGCTTGCTTTGTTCCAAAGACCACCCCCACTGAATACTAGATGACTGCCTTTCTGAGTCAAACCTGCATCAGGACCAGCAGAGTGAGACCCTCACCCAGAAGATGAGTGAAAGGCCTCTCCATACCAGGTTCCTAAAGTTTAGAGTTTTAAAAGGCAGCAGGCTTGCCTGTGATAAAGCACAAAGTGCTCTGCACTGCTCCAAGCAGGAAAGCAACCAGGAGATAGACAGTGTGAAAACAGTAATCTGAAAAATGCCTAGAATGCATGAGGAGAAATCACTGGCTCTTCTGGGCTTCCCTGAGAGCAGCGAGCATCGNGTAAACAACACAGTGCCAACAGTGGCTGCCTAAACTGCTTACACCAAGATCCACACCGCTACATTTCATTGGTACTGCTTCTCTCAAGCAAGTGTACCTAAGGACCAGCACAGTAAGCTACTTCCCCAGAAGACCAGCACAAACCTCCACAAATCTACAGACCATAGAGTTCTGCAAGGCTTCAGTTCTAGTGGAAGTAACATTAGATATAATTTAAAGATCAGACCAGAGCACTTCGTTAAAACTTGCCACACTCTGGCCAAGGTCCAAACAGTGCCCACTTCAGGCAAGGAGAGCCTCTAAAGATTATTGACATGAATCAAACATAGGAGCATAGTGCACACAGCACCCACCAGAGACACTTCCTGAAGTGCCAGACCCTGGATATCATATGACCTCTTCTTCATAAAACCATTACTCATAGAAACAGGAAACATAACAGGTTTTTCTAACGTAACAAAGAAGACAGAGACTGAAACAAAATGCAAAAAGAGAGAAATTCATCCCAATAGAAAGAACAAGAAAAGGTCATGGCCAGAGATCTAATTGAAACAGATGTAAGTCAGATGTGTGATCCAGAATTTAAAGCAACAATCATGAGGATACTCTCTGGGCTTCTGAGGAGCATGGAAGACATAAGGACAACTCACTGCAGAGATAAAAGCTAAAACACAATCGGGTGAAAAGGAAAAATGTAATGCCTGAGAATCAAAATTGACTGGATGTAATGACCACAAGGATGGGAGAAGCAGAGGGGTGAATAAATGCTTTAGAAGATAGAATTATGGAAAATAATGAGGCAAAAAAAAAAAAGAGGAAAAGAAGAACGACAGATCAGTAGACTTAAGTAACTCAGAGATTCTATCAAGCATAATAACATTCATATCAAAGGAGTCCTAGAAGAGTAAGAAGAGGGAAAAAGGAGAAAAAGGTTTATTTGAGGAAACAATGGCTGAAAACTTCCCTAATCTGGGTAAGGACACACATCCAAATCCAGGAGACACAGAGGTACTTCTATCGAAATCAATAAAAGCAGACCAATGCCAAGACACATTCCAGTAAAATTTGCAAAATATAGTGATAAAGAAAAAAATTCTAAAACAGCAAGAAAAAAAATGTCCTTAACTTATAAGGGAAGACTCATAAGGTTAGCAGCAGATCTCTCCACAGAAACTTGGCAAGCCAGAAGGGAGTGGCATGATATATTCAAAATGCTGAATGGGAAAAATCTGCAGCCAAGAATGCTCTACCCAGCAAGACTATCATTCAGAATAGAAGGACAGATAAGGAGTTTCCTAAACAAAAATTAAAGGAGTTCCTGACCACTAAGCCAGCCCTGCAGAAATATTAAAGGGACTAAAACTGACAAAGACTAGTAAGGAACAGAGAAAATATCCAGAAATAATTACAAAACAAGGAATAAAATGGCACTAAATACATATCTATAAATAATTACTCTGAATGTAAAAGGTCTAACTGTTCCAATCAAAAGACATAGGGTGTCGGAATGGATAAGAAAAAAAAGACACCTCTATATGCTGCTTATAAGAGACTCATTTTGTTTTATTTTATTTTGTTTTGTTTTGTTTTATTTTATTTTATTATTTTAATCTTTTCTTTATTTCTGAGAGACAGAGAGAGAGACAGCATGAGCAGGGGAGGGTCAGAGAGAGAGAGGGAGATACAGAATCTGAAGCAGGCTCCAGACTCTGAGCTGTCAGCACAGAGCCCGACGCGGAACTCGAACCCACTAGCTGTGAGATCATGACCTGAACCGAAGTCGGACGCCCAACCGACTGAGCCACCCAGGCACCCCAAGAGACTCATTTCAGATCTAACAACATCTGCAGATTGAGAGAGAGGGGATGGAGAAATATTTAAGAAAACTGGAGTAGCAATACTTATATCAGACAAACTAGATTAACACTAACAGGAGATGAACAGGGGGACTTAATCATAATAAAGGGTACTATCCAACAAGAAGATCTAACAGTTGTAAATATTTATACCCCCAACTTGGAACACCAAATATATAAGTCAATCAATAACAAATATGAAGGTACTCATTGATAATAATACAAAAATAGTGGGGGACCATAATACCCACTTACAGCAATGGACAGATCATCTAAGCAGAATATCACCAAGGAAACAATGACTTTGAATGACACACGGATGACACACTGGACCAGATGGACTTACAAAGTATATTCAGAACATTTCATTCTGACATAACAGAGTAAGCATTCTTTTCAAGTGCACATGGGACATTGTACAGAGGCGGTCACATAATGGGTCACAAATTAGGCCTCAAAAGTACAAAAATATTGAGATCATACCACGTATCTTTTCGGACCACAATTCTATGAAAGTTGAAGTGAACCACAAGAAATACTTTAAAAAGACCACAAACACATGGAGGTTAAAGAATACCCTACTATAGAATTAATGGGTCAACCAGGAAATTAAAGAATTAAGAAAAAGTTAAAAATACATGGAAGTAAATGAAAATGAAAACACGACACTCCTTGGGGCACCTGGGTGCCTCGGTCGGTTAAGTGTCTGACTTTGGCTCAGGTCATGATCTCACAGCTTGTGGGTATCTCCCTCTTTCTCTGACCCTCCTCTGCTCATTCTCTCTCTGTCTGTCTCTCTCTCTCTCTCAGAAATAAATAAAACACTAAAAAATTTTTAAATTAAAAAAAAAAGAAAACACGACACTCCCAAACCTTTGGGATGCAGCAAAGGTGATCCTATGAGGGACGTATACAGCAGTACACTTTACCTCAAGAAGCATGAAAAATCTCAAATTAACAACCTAACCTTACACCTAAAGTAACTAGAAAAAGAACAACAATCATTTGACAAAGTACAGCATCCATTCATGATAAAAACCTGCAACAATATAGGTTTAGAGGGAACATACCTCAACATAATAAAGGTCATATATGAAAAACGCACAGCTAATATCATCTTCAATGTGCAAAAACTGAAAGCTTTTTCTCTTAGACAGGGATGTCCGTTTTCATCAGTGTTATTTAACATAGTACTCCAAGACCTAGTCTCATCAATCAGACAACAACAACAACAACAACAACAAAAGACATCCAAATTGGCAAAGAAGAAGTCAAAGTTTCACTATTTGCAGATGACCTGATACTCTATAAAGAAAACCCAAAAGACTCCATCAAAAAATTGCAAGAATTGATACATAATTTCAGCAAGTTTTCAGGATACAAAATCAATGCACAGAAATCTGATGTATTTCTATACATCAATAATGAAGCAGCAGAAAGAGAAATCAAGAAATCAATCAAATTTACAATTGCGCTAAGAACTGTAAGATACCTAGGAGTCAATATCTCTACTCTGAAAACTAAAAAACATTGATGGGGTAATTGAAGATGTCATAAAGAAATGGAAAAACATTCTATGCTCATGGATTGGAAGAACAAATATTGTTAAAATGTTGATACTGCTCAAAGCGATCTACACATTTAATTAAACTCCTATCAAAACGCCACCAGCATTTTGCACAGCGCTAAAACAAACCTAAAATTTGTATGGAACCACAAAAGATTCTGAAAAGCTAAAGCAATCTTAAACAAGAAAAGAAACCCTGGAAGCATCACAATTCTGGACTTCAAATTATATTACAAAGCTGTAGTTAGGACAGTGGAGTAGCGGCACAAAAATAGACACATCGATCAATGGACCATTTATGTTCATTTCAACAGAAATGTTGAGGCCAGCACAAGGGAAAGGACTTTGCACATCCAGGGAAACGGGTCTCGTGTGTGTGTGTGTGTGTGTGTGTGTGTGTGTGTGTGTGTGTGTGTAAGGAAGTGAGAAGAGAGGCAGATCCTAGATTGCAAGAGCAAGTTAAGTCTGAGGACCTGGTTGGGTTAACCAGGTATGGCTGGCTGTGGTCAAACAGGGCACCATCTTGCACACCTGGGATTTCTACAGGGGAACATTTGTCATAAACCAAGCTTTCAACCCTTTCCTATTCAATCTTAGTTTAGTGCTCAATACATTACAGAATGAGTGCATCATAGTTTTGTCAGTAGAAAGTCAATTTCCTTTCCACTGTGGATATTAACCTCTGCATTATCGCTAGCTCCTGAAAATGGAGCGGCTCACTGGCAGGACAAGAACTGCTTTGTATCCAGCCACATTTGCTTTGAGAAAATAATTGGTGGTATTTAAACTGGGTCTTGGTAGGCATATTAAAGTTTCCTTTCAAGGTTCCTTATGAATATGTCTGAAAGTCACTTAATTTTTGGCTTAAATTCATATAGTCTGGAATTTGCAATGCGTATAAGCAAGCATGTCATTATATAGACTTTATTGTAATTTTCTTTAAGATGAAGCTCTTTTATTTGGTGAACAAGGAATTATGTTCTTTGAATGTTTCTGTTCAGGTTTTGCCTATCATATTCTTGCAATAGTTAATTCAATTTCCAAGATGAATTCAATGATATCTTTCCTTCCTTGTTGGAGACAACATCTGTGTGATACGGTTTAAGAAAGTAGAAATGAAAGACAAAAGAGTTCGTCCAAATAGTCACAGTAAATTGAAATTAGATTTTAAGCAGTGTTCAAGTGTCAGGAAGGGAACGCCAAAAATTAACTGTTTGTCAGTGGGCTGTGGAGTTGCTGGTTATTTATGTTTTCCCCTCCATACTTGACTGTATGGATATGATAGTCATGACAGTCATAAACAAAGCCCATAATGGTATACTCAGTGGGAAGAGTAAGGGCTTTGGGGTCAGAAATACATGGGTTCTAGTCTGGGCTCTGCCAGTGGCATACGACAGGATGGGGCACTAAGCCCCCCAAGCCTCAGCCCCCCTTCCAGGGACTGAGCAGAGGACCCTCCCTCACAGGGAGGCCTGTGGGCATTTGATGAAATCACAAAAGCAGCATAGGTTACACAGGTGTTTTGGTCTCAGCCATGCCGGGGATGTGAGACTCAGCTCTCTCATCTGTAAAGAGGGGAAAACACCATGTGGACCCCTGCAGTTATGTCAAGAGATTCCACATTATTATGTAGATTAAAAGATAAGTCACTGTCATATTATGCACACAGTTACTAAGAATGTAGAAAATTATTATATGCAATGAGAATGTAATAGAGAATTTTGCTGGCTTCTTTAATTTTTCCTCTTTTCCAAATTCATATATATATTTTGGAAATATATTTTCAACAGTATTCCACAAAGTAAATCGTTTTAAACTTTAACCTACAACTCTACCTCTTGAAGGCTCATGTGGTCTTTGCCATGGAAAACCGTGTCTGGTAAAAAGAAGAGAGTCACACCAGAGCTCTCATCGGATATTTTAGAGGAGGAAGCATCAATCTGCAGCCTTCACTGCTTCTCTACGGTACATGCCCCAGTTATTCTCTATGGAACAGCTCTGCAGTTCCATTAGTCAAATGGCCCATGTCCTGGGCGTCCTTCTCAAAAGTGGAAGAGGTGAATCCTGGGGCAAAGCTTCAAAGAAGACATCTGAAAGCTCTAGGGTTCTAAGTGCATGGTCTGAAGCCAAGCCCATGAGAAATTTTAAACTCACTCCCATTGGACCCCTCGCAAATGAAAAAAAGTGTACCTGGAAATGGTGAGCTAGTGGAGTTACTAGATGACTAAGGATAATAATCAAACCACGAGGCTCAGGAAACTTCCCACAGGATGCACGGTTTAAACTGAGACCTGAGGGATAAGGAGGCACTAACCAGGGAATGGGGAGCATGCAGCTAATCTGAGACCCTAACCGGGTATCACAGTCAGGAAATACTCTATGACTCGGTTTGTCCCTGAGGAAATCCCGTGTGGAAATCCACTACCCGGCTGTTGGGCATCTCTGGAAAACTGTTGTGTACCTGAATCCCTTCTCCCTTTGCTCTGACTCCAGGCCTGTAGTATCCACTAGTGGGATACCAGTCCTGAGTTTTACACCTGTGGAACCATGGAGAAGAGAACTGCTGAGTAAAGGGATTTGATTATGATTTCCGTTTTACATACTCTTTGACCATTCGCAATGCAAAATAACGTTTGATAGATATTTGTTTTATATTCTCTAATAATTGTTTTGTTTGGAGGAAATTCAGAAATTGATGGTCACTGCTATCTAGTGCCCGGATCGAGAATGGCGGCTTGGACATCACGTAGCAGGAAGCCTTGGAAGGAGGGAGAGAGGAGCCCTATCACAGGGAATTTTCTGGACGTTTATATGATAAATTCAGCATTAAAGGGTGACTCAGACAGAGCCCAAGGGCATTAAACCCCATGTCAGGAAGATTTCTTCAGTCCCTCTCACCAACGATTCCCGGAAATCTGCACCTATGTGTCTGTGAGAGTGTGAACTATATAGGTATGTATACATACATACGTACATATAGACATGTACATACACACGTGTGTATATATGTACACACACGTGTAGCTGAGATGCATTCAAACGTTATTTTTGTAATGAAATTCCCAACAAAGAATATACTATAATCTTCTATAATTTTATCTCCGTTATTTTTCTGATTTCAAAATTAATATATTTGTCCTGAAAATAAATGCAGTGCAGAAATGTATATTTATTAGGGAATTTTTTGTTGTATATTTCCTTCATCTTGATACACAGCAAGATGCCTATCCTTCATAATTAAATTTGTATTTTCCAGCTATGTTTTTCTGTGTAGAGTCACATGAATGTACATATTTCTTCAAAATTTGGATTGCAATACTGTACTTCAATATGCTTTATACATGCATATACAGACATATACATATACAATTTGTTTTTAATTTTAATTTTTTATTTTTATTTGAGAGACAGCACATATGCCTACACTCACACGTGTCCGCAGGGGAGAGGTAAAGGGAAGAGAGAGAGAGAGTGAGAGAGAGAGAGAGAGTCTTAAGCAGGCTCAGGGCTGAGCCTGACGCAGAGCTCCAACCCATGACCCTGTGATCATGACCTGAGCTGAAATCAAGAGTTGGAGGCTCTACCGACTGAGCCAACCAGGTGCCCAATGTTTTTATACTTTGATCTTTATATAGTTGATTGTGATGCATAGTTTGAATTGCTTCACTATGGATTTTGAACAACACTTTCCTAGGTAATAAGATTTACTTACATAAGACAATAATAAACATTTGTGTATAAAATATGTTCCAAATATTTTCCCAAGAATTCACATTTCTTTATATGTAACGTTTTCTGTTTGGGGTAGGCAAGGTGTTTTTTAAAACTTCCCTTTAACTTTCCTAATTAATTTGTAACATAGTTAAAGTGTTTCCAGGGGCGCACATCTAGTTTTAAATTTCTCTGGTGTGTATATCATGCCCACGGGGTTTTCAAACAACCCACCCTCTTGGTGGTGAAGATGATTGTGGAGATGCAATGCTGGCCCTTCAGCCTAGAGGCCTGGATATAGGGCCTCTTCCCTGTCTGAAGCCAGGTGTTGTGGCCTAGGCAGAAGCACAGGAAAAACAAACCTCCATGGAGCGAACAAAATTATCATTTACAGGATTACTTCAAGCCAGACACACATTACATATCCCCTTTAAGCCACACAAGTGTTCAGGCATCATCCCCATTTTCCCATATAAAGCTTTTCCCACTGTTTCCCGGTGCCTTTAAGGCTTTGAATGATTGAAGCCCCAGAGGTCTGGTATTTGATGAAACCCTGTGTATTATTCACTTTTGCTATATTATTTTTAAAACATGAAATCAACAAAATTAGAAAGCCAATTTATGCACCCTCAAAGTAAAAAATAATAATAAAGTGTGAAAAGCTGGGAATAAATATGTGCAAACATTACAGACCTTGTGCTAATATGTGTGAACCTAAAGGACTGTTGCTAAATAGTTGATAGAGAAAAAGAGCCAAGAGATAGGAATAAACAATTCACCTAAAAAAGGAAAATGCTACTCTAATAAACATTGGACAGATGCCAAACCATATTAGCTGAAGAAGTGAAAATCTGGAGAAGTCAAAAGAAGTGAAAAAGTCAACTCGCATGAAACTGTGCATGTGATTGATGATTTAAAGACAATATGTGTACACATAAAATACTTATGTTTTAAGGTACGTGATCACATTACCTAAAGAGAATATATCTGGAAAATGAGTACCAATCTAATTATAGTGGGTATTTGTTGGTCACAGTGAAGGGATCATTTAGTTGGAGGGTGCAGCGTGATTTCATTTTTTAAATGTATATTTGTAGGATTTAATATTTTGCCACTAGGTAAGTTTGTTGAAACGCTTAAAGTATCCAATAAATAATAGACAAAAAAGTTCACAGATATTTTTGCAGTTTATAAACATGTTCACTTGACACCATTTTATAAAATTTTACAACCTTCCACTCTTGAACAGTTTATCCGTGTAGGTGTGTTCACATACTCTCGTGTGCAAATTTCCTTTTAGCTAACTCTGGCTGAACTTGCCCTCTCAGGACATAGAGAGTTGGGAAAGAATTGCTGAAAGAGGGTGGGAAATTCCAGAGAGTTCTGGCTGGTGCCCCAGAGCCCAGGCCTTCTCCTCCTCCTTTCCCTTTATAGCACCCTTGACCCAAGACTTTCAGAGTTACAATTCTAGACCAGAGGGAATTTGTCTACATTGACCATATTTTTATTTATCTATTTTTTGTTGTTGTTGCTACATTTTTAAAGATTTATTTTTATTTTTTAATTTAAACTCAAGTTAGTTAACATACAGTACAGTCTTGGCTTCAGGAGTAGAACTCAATGATTCATCTTTTACATATGACATCCAGTGCTCATCCCAAAAAGGGCCCTCCTTAATGCCCATCACCCATATAACTCATCACCCACACCACTCCCCCCTCCAGCAACCCTCAGTTTGTTCTATGTATATAAGAGTCACTTATGGTTTGATTCCTTCTCTGTTTTTATCTTATTTTTCTTTCCCTTCCCCATGTTCATCTGTTGCGTTTCTCAAATTCCCATTATGAGTGAAATCATATGATCTGTCTTTCTCTGACTGACTTATTTTGCTTCGCATAATATCCTCTAGTTCCATCCATGTTGTTGCAAATGGCAAGATTTAATTCTTTCTCATCGCCGGGTAGTATTCCATTGAATATATATACCACTTCTTCTTTATCCATTCATCAAACGATAGACATTTGGGCTCGTTCCATCATTTGGCTGTTGTTGATAGCGCTGCTATAAACATTGGGATGCATGTGCTCCTTCAAATCTATATTTTTGTATCCTGTGGACAAATTCCTAGTAGTGCAGTTGTTGGGTTGTAGGGTTGTTCTATTTTTAATTTTTTGAGGAATCTCCATTTTGTTTTCCAGAGTGGCTGCACCAGTTTTGCAGTCCCACCAACAGTGCCAAAGAGTTCCCCTTTCTCTGCATCCTTGCCAACATCTGTTGTTTCCTGAGTTGTTAATTTTAACCATTTTGACAGGGGTGAGGTGGTATCTCATTGTGTTTTGGTTCGTAGTTCCTCAATGATGAGTGATGTTCAGCATCTTTTCATGTGTCTGTTAGCCATCTGGATCTCTTCTGTGGAAAAGTTTCTATTCATGCCTTCAGCCCATTTCTTCACTGGATTATTTGATTTGGGGATGTTGAATTTAGTAAGTTCTTTATAGATTTTGGATACTAACCCTTTATCTGATATGTCATTTGCAAATGTCTTCTCCCATTCTGTCGGTTGTCTTTCCGTTTTGTTGATTGTTTCCTTTCCTGTGCAGAAGCTTTGAATCTAGATGAGGTCCCAATAGTACATTTTTGCTTTCATTTTTTTTCCCCTTGCCTCCAGGGAGACATGTCAAGTAAGAAGTTGCTGTGGCCGAGGTCAAAGAGGTTGCTGCCTGCTTTCTCCTGTAAGATTTTGATGGTTCCCATCTCACATGTAGGTCTCTCATTCATTTTGAATTTATTTTTGTGGATGGTGTAAGAAAGTGGTCCAGTTTCATTCTTCTGTATATCGCCATCCAGTTCTCACTGTAGGGTCTGCTAAAGAGACGGTCTTTTGTCCCCATTGGATACTCTTTCCTGCTCTGTGAAAGATTAGTTGGCCATATATTTGTGGGTCCATTTCCGGGTTCTCTATAATATTCCATTGATCTATGTGTCTGCTTTTGTGCCAATACCATACTGTCTTGATGATTACAGCTTTGTAATACAGATTAAAGTCTGGAATTGTCATGCCTCCACCTTTGGTTTTCTTTTTCAATATTATTTTGGCTATTTGGGGTCTCTTCTGGATCCATACAAATTTTAGGATTGTTTGTTCTAGCTCTGTGAAGAGTGATGGTGTTATTTTGATAGAGATTGCATTGAATGTGTAGATCCCTTTGGGTAATATCAACATTTTAACAATATTAATTCTTGCAGTCCATGAGCATGGACTGTTTTTCCATTTCTTTTTGTCTTCTTCAATTTCTTTCATAAGCTTTCTATAGTTTTCAATATGAAAATCCTTTACCTCTTTGGTTGGCTTTATTCCTAGGTATTTTGTGGGCTTTGGTGCAATTGTAAATGGGATCGATTCCTTGATATCTCTTTCTGGTGCTTCTTTATTGGTGTATATGAATACAACTGACTTCTGTACTTGATTTTATATCTGGCGACTTTACTGAATTCATGTATCCGCTCTAGCAGGTTTTTCTGGTGGAGGCTTTAGGGTTTTCCACGTAGACTATCCTGTCATCTGTGAAGAGTAAAAATTTGACTTCTTCCTTGTCAATTTGGATGCCTTTTTAAAAATGTTTTTCTTTTTATTTCTTTCTGAGAGAGAGAGAGACAGCGTGAGCAGGGGAGGGTCAGAGTGAGAGGGAGACACAGAATCCAAAACAGGCTCCACGCTCTGAGCTAGCTGTCAGCACAGAGCCCGACCCGGGGCTCGAACCCACGAATCGTGAGAACATGACCTGAGCCAAAGTCGAACGCTAAATCGACTGAGCCACCCAGGCGCCCCAATTTGGATGCCTTTTATTCCTTTTTGTTGCCTGATTGCTGAGGCTAGGATGTCCAGTACTATGTGAAACAACAGTGGTAGGAGTGGACATCCTTGTTGTGTTCCTGATCTTAGGGGGAATGCTCTCAGTTTTTCCCCATTGAGGATGATATTAACTGTGAGCCTTTCATAAATGACTTTTGTGATGTTAAGGTATGTTCCTTCTATCCCTAATTTCTGAGGGTTTTTATTAAGAAACAATGATGTATTTTGTCAAATGCTTTTTTTTTTTTGCATCTATTGAAGGGATCATATGGTTCTTTTTTTTTTACTCTTTTTTTTTAATAGTTTATTGTCAAATTAGTTTCCACGTAACACTCAGTGCTCATCCCCACAAGTGTCCTCCTCCATGAACATCGTTTCATGTGTCTGTTGGCCATCATATGGTTCTTATTCTTTCTTTTATTAACGCGGTGTAGCACGTTGATTGATTTGCGAATATTGAACTGTTGTAGCCCAGGAATGATTCTGATTTGATCATGGTGAATAATTCATTTTATGTACTGTTGAATTTGATTTCCTAGTATCTTGTTGAGAATTTTTGCAACCATGTTCATCACGGATATTGGCCTGTATTCTCCTTTTTAGTGGGGTCTTTAGCTGATGGTGGAATCATGGTAATGCTGGTTTCATAGAATGAGCTTGGAAGCGTTCCTTCCGTTTCTCTCTCTCTCTCTCTCTCTCTCTCTCTCTCTCTCTCTTCCGTTCTTTCTTCCTCTCTTTCTTTCTTTTTGGAACAGCTTGCAAAGAATAGGTGTTAACTCTGCTTTAAATGTCTGGTAGAATTCCTCTGGGAAGCCATCTGGCCTAGGACTCTTATTTCTTGGGAGATTTTTGATAACCGATTCAATTTCTTCGCTGGTTTTGAGCCTGATCAAATTTTCTACTTCTTCCCACTTGAGTTTTGGTAGTATGTGAGTGTCTAGAAATTTATCCATTTCTTCCAGATTGTCCAGTTTGTTGGCATATAATTTTTCATAGTATTCTCTTATGAGTGTTTGTCTTTCTGTGGTGTTTATTGTGATCTATCCTCCTTCATTCATGATTTTATCTATTTGGGTCCGCTCTCTTTTTTCTTTTTTAGAAGTATGGCTAGGGGTGTATCAATTTTCTTTATTCTTTCAAAAAATCAGCTCTTAGTTTCATTGATCTATCCTACTGTTGTTTTTATTTTTTGCTTTTGTTTTTGATTCTATCTTGTTTATTTCTGCTCTAATTTTTATTATTCCCCTTCTTCTGCTGGCTTTGGGCTTTATTTGCTGCTGCTTCTCCAGCTCCTTTTGGTGTAAGGTTAGGGTGAATTCTTGCTTCCTGAGATAGGCCTGAATTGAAACGTTATTTCCTATTAGGACTGCCTTTACTGAGTCCCAAAGATTTTGAACCGTCATGTTTTCATTTTCATTTGCTTCCATGTATTTTCTAATTTTTTCTTTAATCACTTGCCTAACCCATTCATTCTTTAATAGGTTTTTCTTTAACCTCCATGTATTTGGGGATTTTCCAAATTTTTTCTTGTGGTTGATTTCAGTTTTAGAGTGTTGTGATCTGAGAGTATGCATGGTAAGATCTCATTCTTTTTGTACCTGTTGAGGGCTGTTGTATGACCCAATGTGTGATCTAATCTGGGTAATTTTCCATGTGCACTCGAGAAGAATGTGTATTCCGATGCTTTTGGATGGAAGGTTCTGAATATGCCTCTTAAGTCCATCTGCTCCAATGTGTCTTTCAGAGCCATTCTTCCCTTGTTGATTTTCTGCTTAGATAATTTGTCCATTGCTGTAACTGGAGTATTATAGTCTGCTACAATTATGTTATCAATTGTAGCAGACTATAATTATTATAGTTATGATTATACAATTATTATCAATGAGTTTCCTTATGTTTGTGATTAATTTATGTTTGGGTACCTCAAATTTAGGAGCATACATATTTCCAATTGTTAGCTCTTCTGATGGAGATACCCTTTAATTATGATTTAAAACTTTTCCTCATTTCTTGTTGCAGTCTTTGTATTAACATCTGGTTTGTCTGAATGTAAGTATGGATATTCTAGCTTTCTTTTGACATTCAGTAGCATGATAGATGGTTCTCCATCCACTCACTTTCAATCTGAAGGTGTCCTCAGGTCTAAAATGAGTCTCTTGTAGGCAGCATATGCTGCCAAGATGGATCTTGGTTTATGATTTTTTTTCCCTATCCATTCTGATACGCTATGTGCTTTGATTGGGACATTTAGTCCATTTACATTCAGAGTGATTATTGAAACATAAGAATTTAGTACCATTGTATTATCTGTAGATTTCATGCTTGCAATGGTATTCTCTCGTCCTTTGTAGTCATTGCAGATTTCCACTCACAGAGCTCCCCTTAGGATCTCTTGTAGGGCTGGTTTAGTGGTCACAAACTCCTTTAGGTTTTGCTTGTCTGGGAAAGTCTTTATCTCTCCTTCTATTCTTAATGATGGCCTTGCTGGATAAAGGATTCTTGGCTGCATATTTGTCCTGTTCAGCACATTGAACACTTTCTGCTGCTCCCTTCTGTCCTGACAAGTTTCAGTGGAGACGTGTGCTATTACCCTTATGTGTCTACCCATGTAGGTTAAGGCCCGTGGTCTCTAGCTGCTTTCAGAATTCTCGTTATCTTTGTATTTTGCCAGTTTCACTATGATATGTTGTCGTGTTGAGCTGTTTTGAAGGGAGTTCTCTGTGCCTCTTGGACTTGGATGCCTGTGTCCTTCACCACATTAGGGAAGTTCTCAGCTACAATTTGTTCAAATAAACCTTCTGCCCCGTTTTCTTGCTCTTTTTCTTCCGGGACTCCTATGATATGGCTACTGTTTCATTTCCTAGAGTCACTTAGTTCTCTACTTTTCCCCTTGTGATCTAGTAATTTCCTTTCCTTCTTTTTGTAAAACCCCCATTATTTCCCATAATTTTATCTTTATCTTTTTTTCATAATTTTATCCTCTATTTCACCTATGTTCTTCTATGCTTCTTCAGTCATCACTGTCACTGTATCTAGTTTATGTGCATCTCCATTATAGTATTTTTTAATTCATCCTAACTGGTTCTTAGGTCTTTGATCTCTGCAGCAAGAGTTTCTCAGGTGTATTCTATGCTTTTCTCAAGCTCAGATGTTAGTTTTATGACTGTTACTCTAAATTCTTTTTTTTTTTTTTTACAAATAGTTTCTTGTCAAGTTGGTTTCCATATAACACCCAGTGCTCATCCCCAGAAGTGCCCTCCTCCGTGCCCATCACCCCCCTCGCCCCCCACACCCATCAGTCCTCAGTTTGTTTCTCAGTATTCAAGAGTCTCTCATGGTTTGCCTCTCTCCCTTTCCCCCACCATTTCCACCCTTCTTCTCCCCCATGGTCCTCAGTTAAGTTCCTCCTAATCTTCCTATACGTGCAAACATATGATATTTGTCCTTCTCTGCCTGACTTATTTCGCTCAGCATAACACCCTCAAGGTCCATCCATGTTGCTACACATGGCCAGATTTCATTCTTTCTCATAGCCATGTAGTATTCCATGGTATAGATAAACCACATCTTCTTGATC
>NW_027532253.1:78452-78997 GCF_008692635.1 Crocuta crocuta
TCTCTCCCTTTCCCCCACCATTTCCACCCTTCTTCTCCCCCATGGTCCTCAGTTAAGTTCCTCCTAATCTTCCTATACGTGCAAACATATGATATTTGTCCTTCTCTGCCTGACTTATTTCGCTCAGCATAACACCCTCAAGGTCCATCCATGTTGCTACACATGGCCAGATTTCATTGTTTCTCATTGCCATGTAGTATTCCATGGTATAGATAAACCACATCTTCTTGATCCATTCATCTGTTGATGGACACTTAGGCTCTTTCCATGTTTTAGCTATTGTGGAGAGTGCTGCTATGAACATTGGGGTACATGTGCTCCTATGCATCAGCATTTCTGTATCCCTTGGGTAAATTCCTAGCAGTGCTATTGCTGGGTCATAGGGGAGTTCTATTGTTAGTTTCCTGAGGAACCTCCACACTGTTTTCCAGAGGGGCTGTACCAGTTTACATTCCCACCAACAGTGTAGGAGGGTGTCGTTTCTCCACATCCTCGCCAACATCTAGAGTTCTCTGATTTGCCTCATTTTAGCCACTCTGACTGGC
>NW_027532253.1:79152-81481 GCF_008692635.1 Crocuta crocuta
TTATTTTTGCTCTTGATTCCCTTGCTTTTGGGGATGTGTCAAGTAAGAAGTTGCTGCGGTGGAGGTCAAGGAGGTTGTTTCCTGATTTCTCCTCTAGGGTGTTGATAGTTTCCTGTCTCACGTTCAGGTCCTTTATCCATTTTGAGTTTATTTTTGTGCATGGTGTGAGAAAATGACCTAGTTTCGTTCTTCTGCATGTTGCTGTCCAGTTCTCCCAACACCACCTGTTAAAGAGGCTGTCTTTTTTCCATTAGATATTGTTCCCTGCTTTGTCAAAGATTAGTTGGCTGTATACCTTTGGGTCCAACTCTGAGTTTTCAATTCGATTCCATTGGTCTATGTGTCTATTTTTGTGCCAATACCGTACTATCTTGATGATGACAACTTTGTAGTAGAGGCTAAAGACTGGGATGGTGATACCTCCCGTTTTGGTTTTATTTTTCAGTATTACTTTGGCTATTCGTTGTCTTCTGTGCTTCCATACAAATTTTAGGATAGTTTGTTCTAGTTATGAGAAGGATGCTGATGGGGAGCCTGGGTGGCTTAGTCGGTTGAGCGTCCGACTTTCGCTTGCATCATGATCTCGCGGTTTGTGGGTTCGAGCTCCGCGTCGGGCTCTTTGCTGACTGCCAGCTCAGAGCCTGGAGCCTGTTTCAGAGTCTGTGACTCCCTCTCTCTCTGACCCTCCCCTGCTCACGCTGTCTCTCTCTCTCTCTCCTAGAAATAAATAAAAAAACATTTAAAAAGAAAAAAAAGAAAAGTATGCTGGTACAATTTTGATTGCAAGTACATTGAATGTGTAGATTGCTTTGGGTAGTAATGACACGTTAACTATATTTATTCTTCCTATCCATGAGCATGGAATGTTTTTCCATTTCTTTGTGTCTTCAATTTCCTTCATAAGCTTTCCATAGTTTTCATCATACAGATCTCCTGTATCCTTGGTTAGCTTTATTCCTACGTACTTCATGGTTTTTTGTGCAACTGTGAATAGGATCAGTTTCTTGATTTCACTTTCTGTTGCTTCATTGTTGGTGTATAAAAATGCAACCGATTTCTGTACGTTGATTTTGTACCCTGCAACTTGGCTGAATTCTTCTTTAGGATCTAGTAGGCTTCTTGTGCAGCCTGTCCCGTTTTCTATGTAGACTATCATGTCGTCTGCAAAGAGTGAAAGTTTGACTTCCTCTTTGCCAATTCTGATGCCTTTGATTTCCTTTTGGTGTCTGATGGCTGATGCTAGGACTTCCAGCACTATGTTAAACAACAATGGTGAGAGTGGACATCCCTGTCGTGTTCCTGATCTCAGGGGGAAAGCTCTCAGTTTTTCCCCGTTGAGGATGATGTTCGCTGAAGGCTTCTCATAGATGGCTTTGATGATGTTTAAGTAGGTTCCTTCTATCCCAACTTTCTCTAGAGTCTTTATTAAGAAGGGATGCTGTATTTTGTCAAATGCTTTTTCTGCATCTATTGACAGGATCATATGATTTTTATCTTTTCTTTTATTGATATGATGTATCACATTGATTGTTTTGCGAATGTTGAACCAGCCCTGTAACCCAGGAATGAATCCCACTTGATCTTGGTGGATGATTCTTTTGATATGCTGCTGGATTCGATTTGCAAGGATCTTGTTGAGGATTTTTGCATCCGTATTCATCAAGGATATTGGCCTGTAGTTCTCTTTTTTTGCTGGATCTCTGTCTGGCTTGGGAATCAGAGTGATGCTGGCTTCATAAAATGAGTCCGGGAGTTTTCCTTCGATTTCTATGTTTTGGAATAGCTTGAGAAGAATTGGGATTAATTCTGTTTTAAATGTCTGGTAGAATTCCCCAGGGAAGCCATCATGCCCAGGGCTCTTATTTGTTGGGAAATTTTTGATAACTGTTTCGATTTCTTCACTCATTATGGGTGTGTTCAGGTTTTCTATCTCTTCCCGTGTGAATTTTGGTAGTGAGTGTGTGTTTAGGAATTTGTCCATTTCTTCTAAGTTGTCCAATTTATTGGCATATAATTTTTCATAGTATTCCCTGATAATTACTTGTATTTCTGAGGGGTTGGTTGTAATAAGTCCATTTTCATTCATAATTTTGTCTATTTGGGTGCTCTCTCTTTTCTTTTTGATAAGTCTCTCTAGAGGTTGGTCAATTTTCTTTATTTTTTTCAAAAACGAGTCTTGGTTTCATGGATCTGTTCAATTGTTTCTTTGGTCTTTATGCTGTTTATTTCTGATCTAATTTTTACTATTTCTCTTCTTCTACTGGGTTTAGGGCGTTCTTGTTGCTCTGCCTCTAGTTCCTTTAGGTGAGCTGTTAGATTTTGGACTTGC
>NW_027532253.1:82569-88766 GCF_008692635.1 Crocuta crocuta
GTCAGATCCATCTGGTCCAATGTGTCTTTCAAGTCCATTATTTCATTAGTGATTTTCTGTCTGGTTGACCTAGCCATTGCTGTAAGCGGAGTATTAAAGTCCCCTGTTATTAGCACATTCTTATCTATAAGCTTGTTTCTGTTTGTGATTAATTGTTTTAGATAGCTCCCATATTCGGTGCATAGACATTTATGATAGTTAGTTCTTCCTGATGAATGAAACCTGTAATTATTATTAGTGCCCTTCTTCATCTCTTGTTATTGTCTTTACTTTAAACTCTAGTTTGTCTGATATAAGTATAGCTACTCCGGCTTTCTTCTGATTTCCAGGAGCATGATATGTATTTCTCCATCCCCTTACTTTTAACCTGAAGGTATTTTCCAGTCTAAAATGAGTTTCTTGTAGACAGCATATAGATGAATTTTGTTTTTTTTAATCCATTCAGCCCATTTACATTCAGTGTTATTATTGATATATGTGGGTTTAGAGTCTTTGTGTCCTTTGTAGGGTTCATGTTTGTGGTGGTGTCGCTGGTATCTTTGTTCCTTGCAATCTTTCCTTCAGAGCGTTCCCCTCAGAATTTCTCGTAGGGCTGGCTTAGTGGTGACAAATTCTTTCAATTTCTGTTTATTTGGAAAGATTTTTATCTCTCCTATTTTGAATGACAGGCTTGCTGGATAGAGGATTCTTGGCTAGATATTTTTACTGTTCATCACATTGAAGATCTTCTGCCATTCCTTTCTGGCCTGCCAAGTTTCAGTAGATAGGTCTGTCACCACTCTGATAGGTTTCCCTTTGTATGTTAGGGCCCTTTTCTCCCTAGCTGCTTTCATAATTCTCTGTGTCCTTGTATTTTGCCATTTTTATTATGATATGCCGTGCAGAAGATCGATTCAAATTACGTCTGAGGGGAGTCCTCTGAGCCTCTTGTATTTCAACATTTACTTCCTTCCTCAGGTTGGGGAAGTTCTCTGCTATAATTTGTTCCAGGACGCCTTCAGCACCTTTCCCTCTCTCTTCCTCTTCTGGGATTCCTATGATACGGATATTGTTGCATTTGACCATATCGCTGAGCTCTCAAACTCTTCTTTCATGTTCCTGGATCAGTTTGTCTCTTTTTTTGTCAGCTTCTTGTTTTTCTATAATGGTGTCTTCTAAATCACTTATTCTCCTTTCTGCCTCTTCAATCCGTGCAGTGGAGGCCTCTAATTTATTAGGGATCTCATTTATCGCATTTTTTAATTCATCATGCCGTTTCTTATTCTCCATGTTGTCTGTTGCCATAGCTTCTTTGATGTCCCTTATGCTTTTTTCAAGCCCAGCTGTTAATTTTATGAGTATCATTCTAAAATCCTGTTCAGTTATGCTGCTTATATCTGTTTTGAGCAGTTCATTAGCTGTCAGTTCTTCTTGGAATTTCTTTGGAGGAGTGCTCTTTCGTTTCATCATTTTAATTAGATTTCTGGCTTTTGTTAGTTTTAAAGACTTGTTATGCTCTCTGCACCTGTGAGCGCTGCTGTATCCAAGAAGTCTCTTTGACTGTCCAGGGCCTATCCTTTCAGAGAGTGTTTTTCTTTTTTTTTTTTAAATGGTATCTCTTGGTCTGTCTTGTTGAGACCTTGATTATTTTATTTTCCTACTCGTGGTGATATTTTGTACTCTCCATCATGTGTACTTTGGCTTGTTTCTTGAAGTAGCCCTGGAGAAGAAAACAGACAGACAAACACACAGGGGTCAGAGGCACACAAACGCACAGACAAATCCAACTAACTTGCAAACCGAGAGGGAAAACGCAAAAGTTAAGAGAAAAGACGGAGGGAAGGCGAATAATAGAAAATTAAAAAATACATAAAAAGGTCAAAAGGAAAAAAGAAGAAAACCGATGGACAAAGAACGGTTTAAAGCATATAACCGGATTTCCCACCTACAATTAAATAGCCGGGTGTATGCAGTGCTGGTTGAAGAGCATAGAGAAAGAGAGAGAAGTCAGGGCGGGGATGAGGCAAAATTGGAAATAGAATGAACAGGCAGAAGGGATAATAAGCTTTTTTCAAAGAGCTAAAGGGTGGAATATGGATGGATAGGTGAGAGAAGGACGCTGGTGTTATCCAGAGAAACTATACAGTCTAATTACTCCTGAGAGACAGAGAAGAAAAGGTCGGTAGGGATGGACCTTTAGGGTGTTATGCTGAGCGAAATAAGTCAGACAGANTCTACAGAACGGACTGAATGTGACTGTTTAAGCAAAACGGTGACCAGAGATAGTCAGGTCAGTGTTCCGGGGAAAAAAACAAAAAAGAAAAAGAAAAAGAAAAAAACAAAGGGGGCGGGCAGCTCTCAAGCAGGGATGGGCGTGGTGTGATCCAATGCGTCAGGTGGGAGTTCTGCCTTGGCGGTTGTGGGGAGAAGAGTGGTGGCGCTCCAGTCCTGTCTTGAACCAAGCGCTGCACCTGGCTTTTTTGGGTGTGTAAACTCCCTGGTCCAGGGGCGCAGCCTAAGTGGGTTGCACTCTTTAACCCAGGCCAGGCCTCGTTTCCAGATCCCAGTCCACGCGCCCCACTGAAATTGCCTTAGACACAACCTCGCAGGCGATCCCCTCAGGGCAATGCCAAGCCTCTTGCCTAGCCCTGGGGGTGGAGCCAGAATCGCTGCTACCTTCTCCTCCAGATTGGGTTGGCGAGCAAGGGCGGGGGTTTGCCTGCGGGCGCGCCGGCCGCTGGAGAGAGAGAGACCAGGTCCCTCTGTGTCTCGTCAACTGAAACACGATCTTGTGGGCAAATCTCCCAGTTTCTAAGCTCTTCGCCTTCCCTCTAGAGTTCCAGCCAGGCAGGAGCGCGGAAGCCCGGTACGTACGCGCGCGGCTACTCCAGGAGTCCGGCCAGCCAGGAGCACAATGGCGCGGAGGCGCGCAGCTCCTCTAAGCATCCAGCCAGCCAGGAGCACCAAGAATTGGTCAGCGCGCAGTCCCTCTGGGGCGAGTTGGTGTGCGGGGACCTGGCGCGCAGGGATTTGGCGTGCACGGTCCTTCTGTGCCCCGCGAGCAGAGGTTTTTCTGTTTCCCAGCGACAGGGACTCTGTCTTGAGCGCTTTCAGACTCTCTCTTTTTCCCCTCTCACTCCCCGCAGAGGGGGATTGCCCCCATCCCTCCAGTCTCTGATCCCGGCCCGATTTTTTCTTCCCCAGTTCGCACTCACGTTAAAAGGCTTTCTCAGTGGATTCCGCGTCCTTTTTTCTCCCAATCTCTTGGGTTATGTAAGGTTTCCTATGGCTTCAGATCTTTTCCGTGCGAGATATGGGGGCGAGTGCAATGTACGGAGCTCCCTACTTCTCCGCCATCTTCTTCCTTCCAGCGTTATTCTAAATTCTTGTTCAGATATATTGTTTATATCTGTTTTGAGCAATTCTCTGGTTGTGATTTCTTTGTGACCTTTCTTTTTGGGAGAATCCCTCCATTTGTCATATTGGCTAAGGTTATGTCTTTTGTGGGTTTTAAAACTTGTTGTGTGTCCTGCACCTGAGGGTACTACTATATTAAAAAGGGGTCATATCCTGTTCAGGGCCTGGCACTTCAAGAAGTGTTTCCGGTGTATGTTGTGTACACTCTGTTGTTGCATTTAGGCTGCTCTATCCCACTGATCAGTCCTCTGCAGAGCTCCTCTTTTCTTATAGTGGTGAAGCATTTGAACTTGTAACTAGGTGTGCTTTGATTTGTTTGTTGAAATACGTTGGACAAAGGAAAAAAAAAAGCGTGGGGGAAGCCCAGTGCCATAAAAAGAGGGGAAAAAGGGGGGAACCAAACAGAGAATCAAAAACCTATAAGGCTAATTTCAGAGAAAAAGAAAGGAAAATAAAAAAAAGAAAAAGAAAGAGAAAAGATGGAAAAATAGAATAAAAATGCCTGAAAAAAATATACATATATAAGATAAGAATCGATCAAAAACAAATCAGAAAGTATGACTCTGATTCCAAAAGAAAAAAAAAAAGAGGGAGGAAATAAAAGAAAAAAATAGTTGTCTGTTGGTGCCTAGGGCTGGTTGCTGTTCTGGTCTGGAAGAGAGGCTGGCTGTGTTAGGTCAGTCAGTCTTGCTCTAGTAAATAAACTGCTATCAGGTATGAAGGGGCAGGGTTTGATGTTAGCGTCTCCCACCTCCACTGGGAACAGCTGTGCTACTCTCTGAAGTCCCACTGTGTTGCTGTTGGGGAGAAAAATGGTGACACCCCAATTTCTCCTTCCTTGACTGTGTGTCTCAAACCACGCTGTTCAGGCAGCCCTCACAGAATAAAGAGAGCTTGTCCTGCTCCACAGTTCTCCTGTGCCTGCTGGGCGCTTGGCTGGTATGTAAAACCCAACGTTTTACTTTTTTAAAAAATTTTAAAATTTTTGTACATGTACTTTTATTAAGATATTTGGCTTTTTAACAGGAATTTATTTTATTTGTTTCTTTCGTAGTTTATTGTCAAATTGGTTTCCACATAACACCCAGTGTTCATCCCCACAAATGCCCTCCTCCATGCCCATCACCCTCCTTCCCTTCTCCCCCACCCCATCGGCCCTCAGTTTGTTCTCAATATTCAAGAGTCTCTCATGGTTTGCCTCCCTCCCTCTCCCCAACTATTTTCTCCCCTTCTCCTCCCCCATGGTCCTCCGTTAAGTTTCTCCTGTTCCACTTATGAGTGAAAACATATGGTATCTGTCTTTCTCTGCCTGGCTTATTTCGCTCAGCATAACACCCTCACGTTCCATCCACGTTGCTACAAATGGCCAGATTTCATTCTTTCTCATTGCCATGTAGTATTCCATTGTATAGATAAACCACATCTTCTGGATCCATTCGTCCGTTGATGGACACTTAGGCTCTTTCCATGTTTTGGCTATTGTTGAGTGCTGCTATGAACATTGGGGTACATGTGCCCATATGCATCCACACTCCTGTATCCCTTGGGTAAATTCCTAGCAGTACTATTGCTGGGTCATAGGAGAGTTCTAGTGTTAACTTTTTGAGTAACCTCCACACTGTTTTCCAGAGGAGCTGCACCAGTTTACATTCCCACCAACAGGGTAGGAGGGTGCCCATTTCTCCACATCCTCGCCAACATCTGTAGTCTCTTGACTTGTTCACTGTAGCCACTCTGACCGGCCAAAATGCAATGTTTTAAAAGACCCAATTCAGTGGGACTCCTCTCCTCTGCTCTGCAGTAGCGTCTCTCCATCCTGCTGATAAAAGGCCTTTGACTGGCACCTGTAAGGCCTTTTGTCCCGGGGAGGCAATAAATCCTCTTCCCAAAATACTCCAGTAAGGGGACTATTCTCTCCGAGTGCATCCCTGAGATCGCTACGCCACACTATGCACTCTGGGGCTAGCTCTCTCCACCCCAGGAGCATGTGCCATGGTTCTCGGCCCCGCCCAGGAGAAAGTCATGCACTTCGGAAAACTCTGAGATTCAGCTTTAAAGGCTATTTGTGAACAAAACAAAACAAAACAAAACAAAACAAAACAAAAAACAAAAAACTGGCACTCTCCATATTTCCCATTCCCCAGTCTGTGGTCCAGGAGGTTTTCCTCTTGTGCTAACTAGATGCTGAACTTTCACAACCCATCTCTCTTATCTCCCTTTTGTCCTTCCACAGAAAGGGTTCCCTCTCTTCCATTGCTGTGCCATTTTATCTCCCCCAATTCACATACATGCACCTCGATCCCACCAAACTGTCTGCCTTCAACTGTGGAGATCCTTCTGCCACTCTGCAGACCAATTTTCTGGGTGTCCCAAGTGATCTGACCTCAACATGGCTGTGTTTGAGAGACGAGGAAAGTCCTGGTCCCCCTCCTTCCCTGCCATCTTAACTCCCTCTCTTGACTCTGTCTTTAAAAGGAAAAACCAAGCTCTTTTTCCTACTCTCCTATAGTAACCCACCAACCATTTGCTGTTTCCTTTACACCTTCCAACTGTTTTGTGTGTAACCTCTTTGGAATGTGCTGGAGTTATTTCCTGTCATACGGCTATTTCAAAATGTTTCTGTTATTTTACCCTTATTTCAGAAAACCTCATATACAGTTGTCCCTTGAACAACGTGGAGGTTAGGGGCGCTGACCCCCTCCGCCAACAGTTGAAAATCCATCTATCACTTTTGACTTCCCACAAAACTTAGCTGCTAATAACCAACTGCTGACTGGAAGCTTTACTGATAACGTAACTAG
>NW_027532253.1:89159-167302 GCF_008692635.1 Crocuta crocuta
AATAGTTGATCAAAACATATATATATATGTTTTATATATGTTTATATATATATATATATATGTTTTATATATATATGTTATATATATATGTTATATATATATATCATATACTGTTATATATATATATCATATACTGTTTTTTAATATTTATTTATTTTGATTATATACTGTATTTTAAACATATTTATTTATTTTGAGAGAGAGAGAGAGAGAGAGAGAGGTAGAGAGAAAGAGAGAGACTGAGTGCACTGGGGAGGGGAAGGAAAGAGGGAGGGAGAGAATCCCAAATAGGCTCTGTGCTGTCACGACAGAACTCAAATGGGGCTCAATCGCATGAACTGTGAGATCATGACCTGAACCGAAATCAAGAGTCAGAAGAGTCAGACACTTAACGACTGAGCCACCCAGGTGCCCCTATATACTGTATTCTTAAAAGAAAGTAAAGTAGAGAAAAGAAAATGTTATGAAGAAAATCATAAGAAGAGAAAATACATTTATAGTAATGTACTGTAAAGACAAACAAACAAACTTGCTTATAAATAGACCTGTGCAGCTCAACCTTGTGTTGCTCAAGGGTCAAACTATTGCAGAAAGAGTTAATTGCAGCTATGCATGGCAGTGTCATCTTATCTCATGGAGCTCAGTTGCAGTCTTCATTTCTCTGAAGTATCTGAATGGCCCCAGAGAAACTCCTATACCTAAGACTCAGAAATGTCAGCAAAGGCAAGGAGCTGGTGACTAGGTGGCCAGAGTCCTCTCTTGAGGAACATTGAAGGAACATTATGCTATACAGTAGGCCACGGAATCTCCTATATTTGCAGCTACACATACCTCGGTCTCAGGCCTCCTGGACTCTAGTTGGCCTCCTATGCAAGAGTGGAGCAGTTGGAAATAGCTCCTGGGCCATTAGGCTGGTCACAAAACTCAGAGGGGAGTTAAGAACTGGAAGGTGTGTGTGTGTGTGTGTGTGTGTGTGTGTGTGTGTGTGTTTCTGGCTGCCAGGGATCTCTTATTTATGCCCCTGGGGACGGGCTTTGCTCTCAGGACTCTATCTTGTTTGTGTGGCCCTGACAAGAGTGGTTTGGGCTCTGCTCTTGCCTTCCTCAGGAACCCTCCTGCATCTTCTCCAAACCTCTAGGTACAGACCCTCATGAGCACCCTGTGAGTACACTGGTGATGGGTCACTGCCTGCAGGTCACTCCATGGGTGGTTGGTCAGTGCTGGTCCTCAGTCTCAGGACCTCAAAAGCCAGGAAGGTTCTGGGCCTCCTCTTCAACTCCATGCAACAGGACACCCAGCAATCCCCCTTTAGATGGGAGGTGGCAAGCTCCCAGGCTGAGTGTTTTCTTTTCTTCCGAGGACATGACCTCAATGGACCATGACCCACCTATCCTAGTTTTACATGGAAAACCTCTCCTCTGATGGCTATGGTTATGAGTGACGTGAAATCTTACCCTCGGTGTATTCATCATGTTTTCTATTAACTGTATTTTCTGATGGTTTGACACCATAAGTGCCTTGTGAACCTGGTGAGGGTCTGCGTCTCCTAGGGTGAGCTAATTCCTCGACCTAGCAATCAATTTGCCCAAGAGCATGGTTTTGATGTGCAAACCAGCCAATCCAGAACCCACACCTCCAACCACCTCATTTATCAAACTCTCACGCCCCAGGCCAATATTCTTCTTGCCCTAAATCACCCCACGTCCAGACACTGGACAACTAGGGGTCACCCCTATCACTCAGAGCCCACCAAAACTATTCTGACTTTTCAATCCAAAGCTTTACTCAGCATACTGATCCTGCCTCTCCCATTCCTTCCCATAAAACCAGAATAAAGACTTTGGTTTATGTTTTTCCCCTCATTCTCTCTGCGACCTGACCAACCCAGGTGCTTCCTCATGTGGCCCTGAGTGTTATGGTATGTCCCTTCCTCTTGGGAGTTGTAGGTAATAAACTCTTCTTTCAAGGACATTATCTCCATGCCTGTCATCTCACCACACCTGATTAAAGCAAATCTCGGGTACATTTTAAGATATTTAGTTGAGGAGAAAGACCAGAGTCATGTGGTCCTCTCAGGTCCAGGGTTTGGTATGTGGAGAGGGTCATTTGGAACCAGGGGTTTGTTGGAGATTAATGTTCTTGGGATTCATGGAAAGGTAAGAGAGGGGCAGAGAACCCAACGTTACCATTGAATCTCAACACCAACAACTCTGGCTAGATAGCATTATGTTCATGGAAATTTCCCAAGGCTTCCTTTATGGCCCAGCTTGTGACTTATTCTGCAATGTTCCTTGTCAGTTAAGTAAATAAATTGGTTAACGACATTTAAAAAAAAATACAGAATGCTTCACAAATTTGAGTGTCATCCTTGTTCGGGGGCCATGCTAATATTCTCTGCATCATTTCAATTTTAGTACGTGTGCTGCTGAAGCAAGCACTTGTTACCAATATTGTTTAAATCTAATTCATCTACCTGAATTTTCATTTCTCTGTTTTAGCTGTCACTCAGTGAGATGTGTTAAAATTTTCAGTTGTGATAGTGGGCTTGTACATTTTTCCATTTACTTCTGCCAGTTTTAACTTTTAATATCTTGTACCCAATTCCAGTGTGTGGGTTCCCCCCAACACATTCAGGCAAGTCTCCTACACAAGCTGGGTGTCCTATAAGTTAACTCAATTCTTTTTTTTTAATGTTTTTTATTTATTTCTGAGAGAGAGAGAGGCAGCGGGAGCAGGGGAGGGTCAGAGAGAGAGAGGGAGACACAGAACCCAAAACAGGTTCCAGGCTCTGAGCTAGCTGTCAGCACAGAGCCCCACGCGGGGCTCGAACCCACGAATCGTGAGATCATGACCTGAGCCGAAGTCGGACGCTCAACCGACTGAGCCACCCAGGCGCCCCAAGTTAACTCAATTCTGACCCTATGTACCTGGAGATGGTATCAGATTCCACAGGTTAAGGGTTAAGTCCCACAAGACTTCCCTCTACTTTGGATGCCAATCTCAAGTCCAAGTTGTTATCTTAGCTTCTGACTGACGCTATAAGTCAGAGGTTCCCATAACCCCTTCCTTGGGTTCGATTAATTTGCTAGAGTGGCTTACAGAACTCGGGAAACTCCTTTACTCACTAGATCACTGGTTTATTACAAAAGATATTAAAGAATAGGAATCAACATCCAGATGAAGAGATACATGGGGTGAGGCCCCAAACTCAGAGTCTTCTGTCTTCGTGAGGCTTGGGGCATGACACAGTGGCACGTGGAGGCATTCTGGTTTAACAACCTGAAATCTCTGAACCCAGCCCTTTGAGGTGTTTAATGGAGGCTTTCATTACATGGTCAGGATTAAATTATTGGCCGTTGGTGATTGGACTCAGTCTCCAGCCCCTTGCCCTCCCTAGAGGTCAGGGAGGTAGGACTGAAAGTTCTAACCCTCTATTCCCATGGTGGATTCTCCTGGAAACCAGCCCCCAACCTTAGGTGTTTTCCAAAAGTCATCTCACTAACATAACAAAAGACATATTTATCATTCTTAACATAGAATTAGGAACTTTGTATCAGGAGGGACAAAAAGACCAATTAACATAGGTATGCTAGTATACCCAAATACTATGGTATACTAGATTTCTGTTCGTTAATGTTTAAGTTGCCATTTTCCTTAATTTTCTAAATCATGAAACTTTACACATGTCTTTTTTAAGGTGCCTTTGATGGACTTTTTATCTATCCTGATGTTTGCCTTTCTATTTGGAATATGTCACCTGTTTACATGTAATGACATTAACAGATATAATTTGGCTTCAACATGCCATCCTAATATTTGCTTTACATTTATTTTTACCTGCTCTAATTTTCTTTTCCTTTCTTTTCTTATGAGATAATGAATAAGGCCTACGTTTGGTTTTCCTCATACGCTTCCAGGCTTGACAAACACAGAGCTTCATGAATCTGCGACTTGATGTCCTTTGTCACTTTTTTGAACTTCTCAACCATCATTTCTTTAAATATATCTTCTGCATTGTTCCCTTTCCTTTTTTTTTTTTTCTCCTGGGACCAATTGAACATGCATTGGTATTATTTTCTATGACACCTTCAACTCTTGCCCCTTCTCTTTCAGGATCCTCCATCATTTTGTCTCACCAGGCTAAATGTTGAGTATTTCTTCAGACTAATTGTTTGTTTATAGAATTCTCCATCCAGGTGGGGAACTTGCCTTTGACTCTTGAAACATAGCACCACACAGTCAGGGTAGTATTGGCTTGGAACTCAGGGTGGAGGATGGGGTTATAGACATTAATTAACTTGTGCCAGGTCACCCAGCCTGGAAATGGCAGAACAGGAAGTAAGAGCTCAGGATGGACCCTCTGCCTAACCCTTCGTCGTGTGCTTGTTCTCTCCTGGGCTGAGGATGCTCCCTACCTCTCATCTCTCAGGAATCAGATCCACAGTGGAGGTTTCCAAACTTTTAAGCATGCTGTTGCTATATTTCTTCTTAGATGAAACAAATCAATGGTATTTCTCCATTACCCACAAAAGTTAGCACAGGACTTTTCTCTGTTATTCAGGCCATTGATGTGTTTTCTACCTTGATTTTGCTTTAACTTTGTTGCTTTTATTCTGTTCTTCCTGATTTCAGAGTACATTGGTAGATACAATTCCTTTCAAAGAGGAGCTAGATACCTGGGTGTTTCCCAAGGAAGTATGAAAGCTGATATAAACGTGGCATTTCTGGCATTCATCCTTCATGCATCCATGAACAAGATGGAGAAGCAGCAATGGATGATGCTTATGTGCACCCCTAAATAAGATAGTGTTAAAAAATAAATTCAAGTGAGTAAACTTTGAAGATCTTATTGGATTTATTCAACAATCCATGAATTGAGTAGCATCCCATCTAACAAATAGAAAGAAGTTCCTAAGAGCTGGTCAAAATGGAAGACTTTAGTAGGCAGAAGGCAACAGGACAAGGAAGTTACTACCGAATAGTGGATTGTTTCAGACAAGGTCACCTTCCTTTTGAGGGATGGCAGGGGTCTCTTAGGCATATTACCTCACTAGTAGTGACCAGGAGATTCCAGAATGACCAGTTAAGATTACATTCCTGAGAGAGGCTGAAACCGCAATTAGGTTAGGTATTAAGTCAATTAGGTGACCTGTATTAGGTGTTATCACCTGCAATTAGGTGACATGGGCTTAGCACGAGTGACTCCAATTTGTGACTTTTGTCTCTATTTTAACAATGTTAAGTGATCAGTCATCATGGTTGACTCATACTAGCCAGTAGAATACGTAACCCTGTAGTTAACTATATCTTTTTTTTCCCCTACAACATGACAGAGTGTAGGCTTTAATTAATGGTTGAGCAATCTTAATGGTAGTCTGTGTATCCGTGGGGAAAAAGTGTAGAAATCTTTTTGAGAAGTCATGGGCTTCTTCTTTCTCTCCACTTCCCCACAGCACTCACTAGGCCAACGAACCGTAACATAGGAGGGGCCAATGGCATTATCAAAGCTTTGTCTATGCTAATGTGGACATATGGAAAGAGAGAATTACTCCAGGGAGATAAATGAGGGTGAACTGGCAAGCTGTAACCATGGGAGTGGGTTCAAGATCACAGTCCTGGCAAAACGCATAGAATGTGTAGGAGAGACAGGTCAGGGGCAGCTGAGATGGTCTTGTGTAGAGATGCTAGATTACTTTGCTGGGAACAGGTAGGATTTGTAATTTTTTTTTTTTTTTTTGCTAGAGTTATCAGCCTTGACCATCTAAGGGCAGGTTCAGAGAAGTGATATAAAGGGATAAAAGTAGAGGATTGCTAAAGGCAAAGGTGAAAACTATACCCAGAGCGATAGAGCAACTTTGCACTGGATGCCTCAGTTTGGCTGAAGGTGAGTGCAGGAGATGGAGGTCGAGTGTCTGGAGACTTTATCTGAGGGGCAAGCAGGATCTTCACGAGGTAGAATCTCCTGGAAATTTATAAAAAGAAGATCACGTCAAATCTCTTAAGCGTTTATTTGGAGGAGAGCTTTGAAGGGAGAGAAAGGGTATTTACAATAAATCCATATGGGGGGGGGGAGTACCTGGGTAGCTCATGTCGACTGAGAGTCCAACTTCAGTTCAGGTCATAGTCTCACGGTTCGTGAGTTCAAGCCCTACATTGGGCTTGCTGTTGTCAGCACAGAGCCGGCTTTGGGTCCTCTGTCCCCGTCTCTCTGGCCCTGCCCCGCTTGCTTGCTCTCTCTTTCTCTCTCAAAAATAAATAAAGCATTAAAAAATAAAGAAATCCATATTTTGTACAAAATAAGAAATTATGTCAATGGTTTTTTGTTTTGTTTTTTAGCAGTTTCTTTTCAAGCTCAGTAAATGATGTTTGGAAAAGGATCTGTTCTTTGGTCTTAATTCCATGCTGTCACTGTTTTCTCCTATCATCTCTTTTACCCCCTACATGCCCTGTGGGAGAAAATCTGACAATGCATGGCTACTGAATTCAATTCTGAGCCATTGCAATGTACCCTTCACCCCTTTTGATGCATAAGAGAATGGTGAAGCCAGAGGAGTGGACAGAGGGAAGGGGGAGAGCTGGGTCTCCAACACTTTTTTTTTTTTCTGTTTCTTCTGCTGCCTGTAGTTCCACTACGTGAAGACACAGGCCTAGAACTTTGTCCAGGATGCTGACACTGCCTCTGCTTTGAAGGGTGTCAGCTCTAAGATGTGTAACAAGTAGAACCAGAAGGTGTGTGTCAAGGGCATTACCTGTACCTAGTCCTGGGGAAAGAGGACAGGCCAGGGGTTGGTTGTATTCTTTAGAAGAGAGTTACTGATGCTTATCCCACTCCTCCTTTCTGTAGATATCTCTTTGTCAGTCCTTCTGCTGTACCCTACTTTGTGCAGTATGAGTTGGAGCCAGAAGAAATGGAGCAGCTAAAGGTAATGCAGACTCAAGGCCATTTTGGACTCACACCCAGACCCACCTCTTCCTCCTCCAGCCCCCGATTCCCCTAGCCCCATCAGGGCCACACAGTGGCGCTCTCCATCCATCTCTGCAGCTGACCATGAACAAATACTATGATGTCTCCCAGAAAGCTCTTGACCTCCAGGGGCTCCGCTTTGACCTGGGTACGGTCGACAGCAGCAGCAGTAGTGCTAGGGCAGGTGATGGCACAGGGACCTGCCTGGCAGCTAGACTGAAGGATGGTAATGTGGGGAGGGGTTGGTACTAGCCCTGGGCCCCTCTAAGCCCTCCCATTGCCTCCTCTCAGATTCCTGAAGACTTGGTGGGCCATGATATTGATAGAATCCTGAATCGAAGAAACTGCATGGCTGCCAGCTTGCAGATCACTGAAGAAGAGAGTTTCCCTGATGTGAGGCTTTATGCCCAGTGCTGTTTATTATGGTAGAGGGTGGAACCCATAGTGTGGCCCTAGATACTGTCACTCCAACTCTTCCTCACCAAAAGCTGTTGTCCTTGAACTTGAGCAACAACAAACCGTGCGGGCTGGATGACCAGTCTGACATTACACAGATGGTCCCCACCTCAGTCAAGATCCTGAACCTCTCCAAGAATGAGGTGGGAAGGGGAGGCAGATCAAAGTTGGGGTTGATGGTGGACGGTAGTGCTCGTCAGTGATGACAGGAGGCAAGAGAAGGTACCTGCGTGGAAAGGTGGGGGCTGGAGGTGCAGGGGCCCACGTGTCTCTCTTTCCCTGGGACTTCTTTTACAGTTTCCTCCCTGTATTTCTCAGCAGAAGTCAGCCCCAGAGTTGGACAAGGTGAGGGAGCTGTGACTAGAGAAGAATTCGAGACACCTTTCCTGGGGACCTCTGCCCCTGGGAGCATGAGCTACCCAGCAGTGCTCATATGCAGGAGGCAGCAGCCATGAGAAGAAGGACCACATCCCTGCCTTCTCTTCTCTCTGTGTCTCCCACCTGTGCTTAGAGGTCTCCTTTACCTCCTGTGACCTGCTTACTGTTTGCCTGCTCTCGGGTCTGTTTCTTACCTTTCTGCACTCAGCTTTCTCTAACATATTGCTATGTTCTGATTGTTTGTGTCCCCCACCGCACCGCATTCATTTGTTGAAATCCTGACACCCAAAGATGGTAGTATCAGGAGGTGGTTTCTTGGGAGGTGCTTAGGTCATGAGGACGCAAGCCTCCTGAATGGAATGAGCGCTGTTAGGTAAAAGGCTCCAGAGAGATCCCTAACTCCTTGTACCATGTGAGAACACAGCAAGAAGACGCCAGGTATGAGCCAGGAAGAGGGCCCGCGCAAGAAACCAACCATGCTGGTGACTTGATCTACACTTTCCAGCCTACAGAATGGATAGCATGAAATTACTGTCACTTATCAGATACCAACATGGTAGTATTTTGTTATAGCAGCCTGAACAGACTAAGACACATGCCTTCCCATGAGTGTGTTCCAGGAAGCAGGGCTACGTCTCCTCTCCAGAACCAGAGTGATGACCTTGAGCCAGGTGCTGGTACCTTGGACTGAGAAGGGCCCTCAAGCCCAGGGCTTCGTGCCGAGACAGGCCCTCCTACTCCCTGCTGAGATGATGCTTCCCTCCCTTGTTCTGAGAGGGACCCTCTTTTCCTTGAACCAAATGTGTCCCCCTCCTCCAATTCCAGGCTGCCATGGTGGCTTTTCCTGCCCATGCTTAGGGCTGAAGTCCTTGGGGGCTGCCATAATGCCATCCATTCCTCTGACCCAATGCCAGGAGCTGGGGGCCCTCCTTGAGAAAAACCAGGGTTCCCTGAGTCAGGGGACCAGAAGTGGGAGACTGCCAGGGAGCAGAGGGATTCCTGAGGCAAGAATAGAGGCCAGAGGCCAGAGGTGTTTGATGAGACAGAAGGACAGGCCTCTCAGAGGCACTGCCCCTTCCCCAACCCCCTCCCCCACATGTCACATCATCCTGACTGGTCCTTCAGAGGAGCCCTGGGTAGCCCGACAATGGGTATAATCCCTCAGGCAAGGAACCGACTGAGACAGGCACAGGTGCACTGGGGCCATCAGGAGGGAAGGCGGTGATCATAAGAGGGGACCACAGACCCTCAGCCTCATGATGACCCGGGGTTTGATCCTCTACTCCTTCTGGAGATGGTGGCCAGTCCCTGTGGCTGCCTCGCTCCCCATGCACAGCTCAGACTGAGTTCACACAGGTGACAAACCTTCAACCAGCACCCACCTAGTGGGCCCCGAAGCCAACACCTGCGTGTTCTTCATTCCTACCTTGGGTGCCAGGGTGGTAGGGACACAGGCCGTGGGGTGTGATGGCTCTCACCTCACAACCTTACTTTTCAAACTTGGGCCTATTACTTAGCCTCTCATTTTCCTCATTTGCAGAAGGGGTCCGATAATGTCCATCTCTTGGGCAGCTGTGAAAATTGAATCAAATGAACTTGTGAAGTGGCTGTCACAGGGTCTGCACATAGTAACATTCCTGTCACTGAGAGCAGATCTTTCTTATTGTTGCTCTTCCCATTCCTGACACCTCGATTGCCAGGAACCGTTGTCCCCTTCTGCATGAGTATCAGGTAAGACCCTGACTGGGGAATGCTGTGTGAGTGTGTCAAGCATGTGCAACTCTAAGGGGTATTGTTGTTTGTTGTTGAAGTGGAAAGAAAGTCTCAGGGTTCTGGTCATGACCTTTTTTACCTCTCCCCCCAGCAAGTGTCACTGACATATAAGTGACATTAAATTACATTAAACTTTTCGTAGGCTTATCTGTATCTTCACCCAGACCTTCACTGCTACCCCTGCCAGCACTTCCAGGTGAGTGGTGTGTTTTGGGTGGCACTCCCAGCCCAGCCTTGGTTCAGGGGTGTGGGAATTTGGTTGTGTAGTCCTTGGGGTTTTCTCAATATTGTGGAAAGCCAACAGGTATATCCCAAGAGTCTAGCCTAGTGGTAAGAGCATGGGCTGTGGAATCCGAATATGAGTTCTCTTCCAGACCCCAACACTCACCAGCTATGCCACCTTGGTCACGTCATAGGACCCCTCTGTGACTCAGTGTGTCTTCCTCTGAAAATGAGGATTAGACAGTCTACTCATTGAGCTGTTTTGCAGACTAAATGAGAGTATAAAACCATCTCTGAGGTGCAGTTAAGCCTCCTAATCTAGCGAAACTGGTAGGCAATCTCTCTAAAGGTGGCCTCTGTGGGAAGGGTAGAGGTACCAGCCAAGCAATCTTAGGGGCAGGCACAGTAGGGGTATGGAGGGAATGTAGTTGCTGAGTGGCAGTGGGAGCAGGACCATTGTTGAGGGAGTGGGGCTATCTATCTGTCCAGCTGTCCCAGGGCTCATGTTGCTCCAGTCTATGCATTGTGAATAATACTCTGTTTGTAAGGGACATCAGCCCTAAGGAGACCCAGAGCACATTCTCTATCCAAGTTCCCACACCTTCCTGCAGCTCCTTGACCATCTTTTCCCAGTAGCAGCAGGAATGATGCAATCTTTCACCATCCAGTCTGGGATGAACCTCCAGTGGTCTAAGAAGTGAGTGCTCGGGCTGCACGGGGACAGAAGCTGGCAGGGGCCGAGGAGGGAATAATGGGAACTTGCAGGTAATTTGTTTTGCTTATTTATTTCACTCATTGTCACCCTGAACATTTCTGTCTCCATACACATTAAGTTACCTAGTTGTTTTGAGCAGGTGTACATTACTTTTATGAATTCTATGGGCCTCGTTCCTTTATTGACAGGCGTTTTGGTTTCAGGAGTTTTCCCAGTACACACTGTGACACAGGGCTCATTCCACTGCATATGTTGCAGTAAATGTGGAGCCATGTTTCCCTTGCATAGATTGAGAAATGGCAGTCCTAATGGATGTCACCTGACCTTTCTCTAACCCAGGGGACTTCGTGACAACCACTGGGACTACACTGGCTCTCACTTGGCCCAAGGTGAGGTCCTGGTGTCCAGGTCAAGTGCGTGGAGGCTGGGTGACCTGGGGATGAGACTCAGGGATCCTGGCTCTGCTGATCTCCCATCTCCCTCCCTACCCTTCCGCCAGGCCAAGCACATGATTCCAGAGGAAGCCCTCACCCAGGCTGATCCAGGATCCTGAGAACACAGCCCTGACAAGAAACTCTTGGATATGGTCACCTTTGTTGGGTTTCTCCTCCAGTCCAGTCTGAGTATAACCCTGTGAAGGATCAGGAGGTCTGCTTGGGTTTGGGAAGCCAGCATTTAACTGACACTAATCCACCCAAAGGGCTAGTCATTCTGTGTATTTGTCTCACTCAGAATTCCTGATTCTTTTGATAATAAAGAATGACGTTGCCTGTTATGTCAAATCCCTGCAAAATCCATCTGAGGGAGGCATTTTCGTACTACAGACAGAGAAAGGTAAGGTGAGAGAGGGTCAGAGACTCCTTGAGAACAGCAGGGTAGAGTCTCAAATCCTGGACCCCTTAAAGCCCATGGTGTGTGTGTGCTCCCCAGGGCCATGTGGCTGTCGAGGTGGGGAATGTTACCCTGGTAAACCTGGAGATGATGTTCTGTGCCCTAGCATATGACTAAAATGTTTTTATACAGGGAACAGTATAGTTGCTTAGCCATACAAATCAACTTGAATACCTTTTTTGGGGGAAATGGCATTAGAGAGCACATGAAAACCTGGGAAGTAAAAATTATCCCCATACATGGATGACATAGGATAAATGTCCTTGATATCGAAAGAAAGCAGTAAAAAGATCAGAAATTGATATTAACCTAGAATTGAAATTAAAAGCAATAGGAATGCCCAACTAATCTCTGAAAAGCTATCCATCCACAATAACTATAAAAATGTAACTGCAAACATTAGGTGAGATACTAAATGAGAAAAGAGAGCTGAAGATTGTTATTTTCAGGAAAACACAGAGAGAGGGAGAGAGAGAAGTCTATATCAATATGTTCTGTATAGGAAATGTATAAAGTTATTACTTATAAAAGTCAGGTCAGGTATACACATGTGGAGATGACACATCTCTGAGAGGTAGGCATTTCGGTCTTTACCTCAGAGTCCCCCCACCCCCACCCTTTGATGATGTGCAGGGTAACTTTCAGAGACTGCAGGGTTTGAAAATCATGTGTGTGAGGAAAGCTCCTCAGGGTTAGTTCTGGGAGGTTCCACAGACAGACCTTCCTTGATAACTCAGGAGAAAAAGGAAAGGAGATGGGTTTAGATGGAGGGGCAACGTTGGTGGCCATTGAAGGGGGAGGGAGCTGATGAGGATGTACCCCTTTAGCCCCATAGCTCCAGGGCAGCCCTCATGTTGTGGCTGTCTGCAGTTGAAAACCAGAAGTGTTCTTGGGTCAGAACCTTCCCAGGGACATAAGAGGACGGGCAGAGGAACTGGTACCCAGAAAGCCCAGTGCTTCTCTGCTTATGTCACCTCTATTCTCTGTCTTGACTTTCTGCATTCCCCACCCACAGCTGGGTGCATCTGTGACTTTGTGCTGACTGGCAGTTAATCCACACCTCCATCATTCACACTTTGGCTGGGTGACATGAATAATTAATAATGCTAATAAAACTGAAAACAACTATACTAGTAACAATAATAAAAGATACCAACAATTATAGCACACAGAGTAGATAAATTACTTGGTCAAGATCATGGAAGTACTGGTTCCCAGCACCAAATCCAGGTCTTTCTGACCCAAAAGCCCCTGCCCTAACCTCTGTGTATACATTGAGCGTTCTTCTGTGTAGAAGGCTGGAGGCCAGCACAAGGGAGGGAACTCACCCAAGGTCCTGGCAACTGGGACCCATGCTTGATGACTCCCATCTTCTATAGTTGACCTGTTATTATTATTGTTTCTCCTATATTATTTCTTCTTCCTGGAGGCTCAGTAAAAAAAAAATGTTTAATCCATGTCAAAGTATAAGGAAACTAAGGAGACAAGAAACCATGAGGGGAAAAGGAAATGACGAAATGGGACCAAAGTTCACTTCTTGCTGCTACATTTCCAGATAATGTTTCAAATCTTCTACTTTATGGGCAGTGGAAGCAGTGTGGTCCAGGAATAATATACCTGCAAGTCCTCAATGCCAGACATTCTTTGAGGTTTTCTCCTTTTCTTCTTACAAGTGTGAAAGTAGGCAACCTTAGTCGCATTTTACAGATAACCAAACTCAGACTCACAGAACTGTGTAAAATTTCCAGAATCAAACATCTACCCCTTGCTGTCTGCACAGGCCAACCAGCAGTCTCCCATTTGGGTGATGGATTTCCAGGGCTTAAGGACTGATAGTGGGACACTCCCCTGATATGGAAACTGGGCTGTGTCACATCCTCATTTGGCATGAAGGTGATGGTGGGGATGAAATCCTGCCCCGTGAGCCGTGAACCAAGAGGCCTGGGTATGGCGGCCCCAAAAACCGGCTGATTCTTGGGGTGTTGAAATAGACCCAGGAAGCAGCACAAAGGGTTGGCTTTTGGAAAGGGAACCTGAAGAGTAGGATATTAATATGGACAGCTGCTATATGAAAGGTGTTTTACAGTTCATCTCATTGAATCCCAACTACCTTATGCAAGACCAATACTTACCAATGATAAGGGAACAGAAGTTAAAAGTTAAGTAACAAAATCCAGGAAACAATATTGTAAATTACTGCTCCAGGAGTTACGCAAAGAATTAAACTCTTCCCTGTTTGTCCTATGAGCCGTCATTCCACATCTCTGAAGGCATTATTATTCACTTGGTCTTGTTCAAACAATGCACGGAAGTACTTTTGAAATACTAAAGTTCATTAAATATAATCAAATGCTATCTGCACAGCAAACATTAAAATACATGTGAAAAGCTGCGCAAAACCATTTCTAACCTATATTCAGACACCTGCTTACGTATTCAATGTACAAAATATTCTTAAGGAAAAGAGATAAGTCAAAGATATCAAGAGTGGATGCACATAACAAGGAACATAAATCCCTAGTAAGCACGTGAAAATACCCTAAGTAATCTGTAAATAAAGTAATAAGCAAATAAATAGAAAATAAACCATAACAAGTGAAACAAGGATATCACAATGTAGAAGGCAAAATACGACACCATTTCTGCAAAAAATATATATCAACATAGGTGTATAGATATGTGTGTGATTAAATATGTTAGTGCATTACATACGGAGAAAAATTTGGGAAATAGGCACCAATAAGTGAACAGAGACTATCTTTGTATTAAGGTGGGCAAAAGGTAGGGACAGATGGGAGCGACATAATAATTTCAGCTTTTAAATATGCATTTTTGTATGTTTCTCATATGTGTCAGACAAAGAGAAGTATTAATTAGCAATCTGACAAAGTATTGACATGAAGTTTTGTAAAACAGGTATATCAGCAACTGAGTCACAAAATAATAGTGTAGAAATATGTTTATTTAGCAACTTAGAAACCTGTTCATATCCTGTAGAATGCAAATATCATGCTAATTTATAGATGCCTATGATAAAATTCACTTTGTATGCATTGTTGGGGATGAGATATTTTTTATTTTATAAATTTGCATTTTTATAGTGTTTTAAATATGGAAACATTGAATAAAATATTGAAAACATAAAATAATTGTAAGCTGATTACAAATGTGATACGTATTCACGGCCTTGGAAGCAGATCAAAACAATTTATTTGACAGTTTTCTGTATGCATATGTGTTTGTGTATGTTTCTTTGTCTCAAACTTGTTCACACCAATTATTCATACACTAAGTATGAACTTTCTACTCCACCACCAGCACCACAACCCTTTCCATCCCCTGCCCTTTGCCAAGCCCCATAGTTGAGACTTTCACACTTGCATTTCTGACTCTGGTCACCAAGTAGCATTGTTCTCCATTTTCTACAGCTCCGCTCCCCTGCCACCCTGCACCCCAATGAAAAGGCATACTTTTTATAAACAGAAACAAAACGTTTCTTCAAAGCACATTACAGAACAAGAAACAGTATGATACAAATTCTTTATGGAAACTTCATATGTGGATAAAAAGACCGAAAGGACACATGCATTGCTTTGCTTCCTGTTTATGCCTACATCTACATCTAATCAATCAATCAATCAATCAATTCTTTATTGGGTGTCTACTGTGTGCCAGACACTCTCAGTCTAATTCTATATCTGCATCGCAATCTTCCCTCTCTTCATCTCCAGACCTGCATAGCTGGAAATGCCCACAGGAAGGAGCATGTATGTTAGTGCCCACCCCATAAGGTATGACTTCCATTCCAAGCAAGATTAGTACAAGCTTGACCCCCGAGTCCCCTAGAAACCCAACATTGAAACAGGAAATGATAGGGTTGAGTGAGAGAGGTTGTAACTTGACAAAAGGTGCCACCTTACAACCCCCCACTTCTGTACTCTTGCATAGGACTAGCATACTATTACTTTCTCCTGATTAAACGTCACTTATAGAGAGTAAAAGATGAGTTAGAGGCTTTACTTCCTCTTTAGTCCTTTGCTCTGTTGTGAGTGGTACATTTTGGAATTGGCTTTATATCTGTCATATCCCTAGGAAGGTGGTTCCACCCATTTAGTCATCTGACAGGTCGATCTGAGGTGACATGGAATTTCTGCTTCATGTAAGACCTTCTCTGTCAGTAGTGGTGGTGGTGGGGGGTGTCTGGATCCATATCCACAGAACACAGAAAAGAATAGAGACCTCGTTCTCAAAGACAAGCATAAGACGAAGACTCTGGTCTGAACATCTAATTCTCCTGATTTAGTGAAATGGTTTTTACAGATTTCTCACATGATGGTTCCTCAGAGTTCCTCTTACACCTGACACTCATGTGACACTTTTTTTAAAACATGAAATTACTTACTGAAGTTTAACATCTATTTCAACTAATATATGGAAAAAACTATTTCTATATAATTATAATCACTTCTGGAATTGTATACACATGAAAAGATATGTATTTATATAGAGAGATCACAATTCTTACATTTGTATGATATATCTAAAACAACAGTTGGGCATTTACTTATTAGGTATACATATATATATGCATAAAGTTACACAAATTCTTTGGGTGGTTTTTAACACTACTGTTAATGGCTTTATTTATCCTGGTTTTGTATATAGTACATCTACTAGAAGTGTCATATTTTTACTTTTCCACATACTTCTTTTTTTTTCTTTCATAGTTGTTGTCAAGTTGGTTTCCATATAACACCCAGGGCTCATCCCAACAAGTGATGTGACACTTTTCTATCTCCTCTCCCTTCTGTCTAGAAAAGCACACACACAGTGAAATTCCTTTATAAGCTAGCAGTGAAGAAAACTTTTTAAAATATGATTTCTAATCCAGAAGCAATAAGGGAAAACAGTGACACACTTGAGTTCATTAAAAATTCCATGGCATGTGTAGCAACATGGATGGACCTTGAGGGTGTTATGCTGAGCGAAATAAGTCAGGCAGAGAAGGACAAATCTCATATGTTTGCACGTATAGGAGGATTAGGAGGAACTTGACGGAGGAACAAGGGGGAGAAGAAGGGCAGAAATGGTGGGGGAAAGGGAGAGAAGCAAACCATGAGAGACTCTTGAATGCTGACAAAAACTGGTGACTGATGGATGTGGGGGGAGTGGGGGATGGGCATGGAGGAGGACACTTGTGGGGATGAGCACTGAGTGTTATGTGGAAACTAATTTGACAATAAACTATTAAAAAAAATTCCATGGCAAAAAGAAAGCCCATGAGCAAACTAATGTGAAAAATTACAAATGGGGAAAATACTTACAGCTTAGATCAGAAGGTTTACATATCTTGTAACAGAGATTATGGAAAAGCAAAGGAAAAACACAACATGTGAGGCAGCAAAGGCACTAGATACAAACAGATATTTCACCAAGAAAATGTTCCTCAAACATATAAAAGAATACTAAATCTAACTCATTGGTTTTTTAAGTTTTTATTTTAATCACCTAGTACTCGTCAGGACAAGTACACTGCTTAATCCCCATCATCTATTTCACTCGTCCCCTCCATCTCCCCTCGGGTAGCCATCAGTTTGTTCTCTATAGTTAAGTGTGTGTTTCTTGGTGTCTCTGTCTTTTTCCCCCTATGCTTGTTTGTTTTGTTTCTTAAATTCCACACATGAATGAAATCATGGTGTTTGTCTTTCTCTGACTGATTTATTTCACTTAACATTATACTCTCTAGCTCCATCCATGTCATCACTAATGGAAAGATTTCATTCTTCTTTTCATGGCTGGATAATATGCCAGTGTGTGTGTGTGTGTGTGTGTGTGTGTGTGTGTGTGTGTGTGTGTGTGTGTGTGTATCCCACTTCTTTATGCATTCGTCAATCGATGAGCACTTGGGCTGCTTCCATAACTTGGCTATTGTAAATAATGCTGCAAAATAATAGGGGCACATGTATCGCTTTGAATTAGTTTTCTCATATTCTTTGGGTAAATACCCAGTATTGCAATTACTGGATTGAAGGGTAGTTCTATTTTTAACTTTTTGAGGAAACGCCACACTGTCTTCCACAGGGGCTGTATCATTTTGCATTCCCACCAGCAGTGCACGAGTCTTCTTTGATCTCCATATTCTCCTCGACACTTGTCGTTTCTTCTGATTTTGATTTCAACCATTCTGAGAGGTGTGAAGTGATATCTCATTGTGGTTTTGATTTGCACTTCTCTGATGGTAAGTGATGTTGAGAACCTTTTCATGTATCTGTTGGCCATCTATTTGGATGTCGTCTTTGGAGAAAGGTCTGTTCATGTCTTCTGCCTATTTTTTAATTGGATTATTTGGTTTTTGGGTGTTGAGTTGTATGCGTTCTTTATAGATTTTGGATACTAACCCTTTATTGGACATGCCATTTGGAAATATCTTCTCCCATTTAGTAGGTTGCCTTTTAGTTCTGTGAATTGTTTCCTTCGCTGTGCAGAAGCTTCTTAATTTGAGGTAGTCCCAATAGTTTATTTTTGCTTTAGTTTCCATTGCCTCAGGTGACCTATCTAGAAAAAAAAGTTGCTAAACGGACGTCAGAGAAATTACTGCCTTTGCTGTCTTCCCGGATTTTTATGGTTTCAGGTCTCACATTAAGTCTTTAAACTATTTTGAATTTACTTTTGTGTATGGTGAAAGAAAGTGGTTCCGCTTTCATTCTTTTGCATGCAAGTGACGAGTTTTACCAACACCATTTGTTGAAATGATTGGTCTTTTCCCATTGCATGTTCTTTTCTGCTTTGTTGAAGATTAATTGACCATATAATTGTGGGTTTATTTCTGGGCTTTCTATTCAGTTCCATTGACCTGTGTGTCTGTTTTTGTGCCAGTACCATACTGCTTTGATCACTACAGCTTTGTTTTATAACTTGAAGTCCAGAATTCTGATGCCCCCAGGTTTGGTTTTCCTTTTCAAGGTTGCTTTGGCTATTCGGGGTCTTTTGTGGTTCCATATAAGTTTTAGGATAGCTTTTTACTTGTTCTATAAAAAAATGCTATTGGTATTTTGAAAGGGATTACATCAAAGGTGTAGATTGCTTTGGCTAGTATAGACATTTTAACAATATATCTTCTTCCAATCCATGAGCACGGAACGTTTTTCCGTTTCTTTGTGTTGTCTTCTATTTCGTTTTCCATTTCTTTGCGTTGACTTCAATTTCTTTATTTAAAAAAAATGGTAATATTTATTTATTTTTGATATAAAGATATATATGTGTAAAATATATATATATATAGAGAGAGAGGGAGAGACAGAGACAGAGAGAGACAGAGACAGAGAGAGACAGAGATAGAGAGAGACAGAGAGAGAAAGGGTGGAGGGAGGGCAAAGAGAGAGGGAGACCCAGAATCTGAATCAGGCTCCAGGCTCCGAGCTGTCACCACAGAGCCCGACGTGAGGCTCGAACCCACAAATCATGAGATCATGACCTGAGCCAAAGTCAGACGCTTAAATGACTGGGCCACCCAGGTGCCCCCTCAATTTCTTTCATCAGCGTTTTTTAGGTTTCAGAGTACAGGTCTTTCACCTCTTTGTAAACCTCACTCTTGATAGGAGATGCAAAGAGAAAGAAACTGCAATGCCCCTTTTCATTATTTACGTAGTCTGTGAAGAAAGAGACATTCTCATGCATTGCTTGCAGTAATGTAACATGGTACAATCCTTATTCGGGGCATTGCATATTATCTTATAAAATTATTAGGATACTTACTCTTGGAACCAGCAATTTGTCTTCTAAGCATCTATGCCCCACCCCCCCAAGATGCAAAAATACAAAAGACATAAGCACAAAACTATTCCTGGAAGAACAATTCATAAAAAAGAAGACAAGAATAAAGATATGTCCACCAACAAGGGGCTGGTCGAAAAAACCATGATATATATATATATACACCCTGGAGTACTATGCAGCCATAAAACCCAGCAATGAATCTATCTATAGTGCTTTGAAGTAATCTCTAAGATATATTGTTTAAGTGAAAAAATCCAGGTGCAGTAAAATGGGTAGAGGTGCTACTGTCCAATATGGTAGCCACCAGTCACGAATAGCTCTTTACATTAAATTAAAGTACATGGAATTTAAAAATCAGTTACCCAGTCTCAGTTGCCACATTTTAGGTGCTGAATGTTTAATTCCCAAATAAAATGTTCAGGTAGCTAGCTGCCACTGTGTTGGACAGTGCAGATACAGAACATTTCTCTCTGTGGAAATTTCTATTGCACAAAACTGGTGTAGAATATGACAACTTTTAACTAAAGAATCAAGAGCAAAAATAAACTGTTGAGACCTCATCAAGATTAAAAGCTTCTGCACGGCAAAGGAAACAATCCATAAAACAAATAGGCAACTGACGGAATGGGAAAAGATAGTTGCAAATGACATTTCAGATAAAGGGTTAATATCCAAAATCTATAAGGACCTCATCAAATTCCACACCCGAAAAACAAACAACCCAGTTAAGAAATGGGCAGAAGATATAAACAGACACTTTTCCAAANAAATAATAAAAATATAAATATAAATAAATAAATAAATAAAATCCTTGCCTCACTCTGTGTTATATGTAAATGATGAATCACTGAATTTTACACCTGAAACTAATATTACACTATATGTTAAATAACTAGAATTTAAATAAAAACTTGAAACGTTAAGAAATTGATGGAAAAAAAAAATCCTTGCCTCTAAAGAACTGGAGCAGCCTAGGATGTAAGCTGATGATGTATATTCTCTAAAATATAAAACATAGATTCACAGGGTCCATGCACTGGAAAAGGCAAGAAACAATGAGCAACTCAGTAGCAAAGAGCAACTCTAGTCCCCAGACTGAATCCTTTAAGCACATTTCCCACTAAATGGCTGATTCCAGTTGGGGTTGTACCAGGTGAGTCTGGACTGAACTCTCATGCCAGAAAGTACGTCACAAAGAGTAAGAAGCCGATCTGAAGGGGATCTCACTGGCCAAAGATACTAAAGCACATCAAACATCCCTGAACTTATGAAGAGAATCTGAAAAAAAAAAAAGAAAAAAAAAAAAGAAAGAAAAAAGAAGAAAAAAAAAAAAACACACCAAAAAAGCCAACTCATTGCTCACCTTTGAGGATCCTAGGAATATAACTCATCATTTTAGGTGACGGAAATATTGCAAAAGAACTAAGCATTCGCCTTACCCTCCTGTGTTTACTATACTTAAGCATAACTTAACAGCTGAGGGGAAGCTTCTTTTATAAAAGAATTTCAGCTAATAACACGCAGAAGAAATCAAATAAGTAGTACAGTGTGCTTTTATAACCTTACTGAAATGCAGTTATAGGCAGCAATCATCAGAGGCAGTGAAAAACTTGAGGCGAAAAGCAGGCGGAAGTTTTTATACTGGCTGCCAACAGCTGAACCCAGCGATCAATCTCATCATCGCAGGAGGAGAGACAACCAGACACTACTAGGTGTAAGGCTATGGGGTGTCCACCACCACATCTGAGGTACTCTTGCCAAGAAGGCCAAATCTAAGCAAGGCTCTAAATCTGATTGCTGATTTAAAGGAAAGAAGAAAGCCATAGGGACATAATAAACACAACAAGGATATAATTGGCAAAAATCCAGAATGCAAACTCCACAGGACAAAGATCCAGTTTCTTAAGTAAATAAATTGGGAGGTTAAGAAAAAGAGGATAGATTTTTTTTTTTTAGACTAAAAGAGACCAAACACTTCAGAGAGAGTTAAGTTCAAGAGAAATTAAGACAGAAATTAAAATTAACACCACAATGGGATACCACCAAAACAACAAAAATGAAAACGATGGAAAATACCAAGTTTTGGCGAGGACGTGGAGCAGTGCAACTCTCACACGCTGTTGGTGAGAATGCAGATTAAAACATTTTGAAAAACTGCTTGGTAGTATCTTCTGAGTTCAATGTGAACACACTCTCTGACTTGGAAATGCGACTCTTTGATACCTGCCCAAGAGAAAGGAAAGAAGTACCTACCCAAAAGACATGTACAAGAATGTTCAGAGCCCCGTCATGATAATAAGTCAAGATATGGAGAATACCCAAATCCCCATAACAAGTACGTAGGTTGTGAAATACTCACACAATGCAATACTCTACTGTTGTGTCAGTCCCAGCATATTGATAGTGATAATGTCATTATCAATATCACCAAGGCCAGCCTATTGATAGTAGCTAGGAATGCCAGAGGCACTCATCTACATCCATATTGCTCCTAGGAAGACCCCCCCCAGACATTTCCCTCACAGAAACCAATGTGGCTGGACTGGCCCTTGTGGTTCTTCCTTGTGGTTCATTATGATTGCATTATTATTGCAGGGTGTGCTTCAGCAAAAAACCATCAGGGAACTTTGAGGAACGAGATCGATTACTCACAGATCCAGGAGGGTACATGGCACACATGAGGGCTACACAGTAAGTTGTTGTGTGTGTGGGGAAGGAATGGGGGAGCAAGCGAGCATGGACCTGGGATCTGCCTTTCTTAGGGTCTAAGACTGAGGTGTCTAGGGATTTGTGCGTTCACTCTTTATTGACTACTTTAAAGCATAACAGCAGGAATTAGGACATTGGCAGGGAAAAGTGAGGTCCTAAGGTTTTCCGAAAGAGGGATCTTCATGGGTGGAGGTAGCCTAGCTTCTTACCTGGTTGTTTTGCTAGCAGCTGGGTCATACAGCTGGAAACTGTTGATTCTAGATGGTTGGAGGAAGAGAGGAAAAGCAGTACTTTGTTTCCTTTTATTTTAAGGTACTTAGAACATCTATGACAGTTAATTTTATCTGTCATCTTGCCTTGGCCACAGTACCCAGATATTTGGTCAAACATTATTGTGGATGTTTCTGTCCGTGTTTTTGAGTGGGAATAACATTTAAATTGGTGACTTTTCATAAATCATAATGCAAGTAGACCTCATCCAATCAGTCGAAGGCCTGAATAGAACAAAAGGTTCGTCTCCCCCAAGCAAGGGTGAAGTAAGCAGCAGATGGCCTTCAGCGTCCATAATTGTGTGAGCCAATTTGTCTATACCTATATCTATCTCTCTATCTCTATCTCCCACACATACAACACATCCTATGGGTTCTAGTTCTCTGGAGAATGATGACTAATACTTTGTCTTCTTATATTACCTGCCGGGCAATCTCAGCCAAATATATGCATCCTTTGAGCCCTTGAAAAGTGACTTACTAAACACAGGACAAAATCAATGCTACGTCTCATGGACAGGCAACTGGGTGCATGACAGGAGACCTACCTGGCTACAGTGGCAGATCTAACCCACTAACGCTAGATGACACTCCGTCTCACCTCACTTGCCAAAGGGAAACAGACCAGCTCTGCCTGCCAACCAGGGAGGTCTCAGACATAGAGAAATGTGATCCCCATCAGGAAATTGGCACTTTGAGTGAATAAAATGGGAAAAACGTTTGCAACGGAAGTCCAAGGAGTTATCTTAACAGCCAAGTTGTCTAATGTGTAGTGACTGCGATGATTATTAACTTTCCTGATTTTTAATAATTGTTACCTTTCTGTTTTTATTAAATAGTTACCACCTAGCACACGGCAAAATGCTTCCAAAGCATAGTTTCCACTCAATCGGACTCTGTGAGCCACCCCAGAGAGTTGGTTTTGTTTGTTGGTTATTTTTTAGAGCGCCAAGAGACCTCGGCCTAACATCAACCAACGCGGGTTGACATAGTTCAGTACATGTCTTTTTCGTCTTGCTAAGTGTACTGGTTAGGAATGTGGGCTCTGAAGGTAGATTAGGCCTAAACCCTAGTTCTGCCACCTATAAATTCTGTGAGTGTGAATATTTCATTTCTCTTTACAGTCACTGGATTGGCTCCTGTCTCCTGTTTGACATCATCTCCTACCTTCATCTGTATTGCGTCTGCCAAGCTCCAGCCCATTGAGGTTTTTCATGTGTCTTTTTGTGTCTGCTCCTGGAGCAACTGGTACTCACACACTTTGCTCATGTATACACAAAAAAAGACCTGCCCAAGCCTGTTTTTTTTTTTTCCTTGTTGTTCAGGATTCAGTTCAAATGTACTTTCTGAGAAAGAGCTTCACTGACGACCTCATTTATAGTAATCTCTGAGCAGTCATTTCTACTCGATTCATGTGTTCATGTTCTTTTTCTTTTAAATTAAATGTTTATTTATTTTTGACAGAGAGACAGATCATGAGCATAAGAGGGGCATAGAGAGAGGGAGACACAGAATCCGAAGCAGGCTCCAGGCTCTGAGCTGTCAGCACAGAGCCCGACATGGGGCTCGAACCCATGAACTGTGAGATCATGACCTGAGCTGAAGTTGGACGCTTAACCAACTGAGCCACCCAGGCGCCCCTGTGTTCATGTTTCTTAAAGCACAAATCTGCATATGGAATTCCCCAACTTACTGATTTTTCTGCTTATTGCCAGTGTTCCCAAAGTAGAATGAAAGCTCCTGGGACCCTTTCTATCTTATTCTCTGTGATGTCTCCTCCGTTTCCAGTTCAGTGCCTCACATATGAATCACTGAATAAATATTACTTACAAGAAGGAATTGATACCTATGGGACACACTGGAGAAGACACAAATATTTAGAACTGGATGGCAGAAGAAGTGGACAAGGAAATTAAATATCGAAGAATTCAAATTTTTAATACGTGTTTATTGAAAATCCTCAGCAGTGCTTTTTATTTTTTTATTTTAAAAATACAGTTTATTGTCAAATTGGTTCCTATACAACACCCAGTGCTCATCCCGACAAGTGCCCTCCTCAATGCCCGTCACCCATTTCCCCCTCTCTCCCAGCCCCCATCAACCCTCAGTTTGTTCTCAGTATTTAAGAGTCTTTTATAGTTTGCCTCCCTCCCTCTCTGTAACTATTTTCCCCTCCCCCTCTCCCATGGTCTCCTGTTAAGTTTCTCCTGATCCACATATGAGTGAAAACATATGGTATCTGTCCTTCTCTGCCTGACTTATTTCACTTAGTATAACACCTTCGAGTTCCATCCATGTTGCTACAAATGGCCAGATTCCATTCCTTCTGATTGCCATGTAGTATTCCATTGTATATATAAGCCACACCTTCTTGATCCATTTGCCAGCTGATGGACATTTAGGCTCTTTCCATGATTTGGCTATTGTTGAAAGTGCTGCTATGAACATTGGGGTGTATGTGCCCTTATGCATCAGCAACTGAATCCCTTGGGTAAATTCCTAGCACTCCACACCCGAAAAACAAATAAACCAGTGAAGAAATGGGCAGAGGACATGAATAGACACTTCTCCGAAGAAGCCATCAGATGACCAACAGACACATGAAACGATGCTCAACGTCACTCATCATCAGGGAAATATAAATAAAAACCACACTGAATTCCACTTCACGCCGGTCAGAGTGGTTAAAATGAGCAAACCAGGAGGCTATAGATGCTGGTGGGGATGTGGAGAAACGGGCACCCTCTTACACTGTTGGTGGGAATGCAATCTGGTGCGGCCGCCCTGGAAAACGGTGTGGAGGTTCCTCAAAAATTTAACAATAGAACTACCCTATGACCCAGCATCAGCAGTGCTTTTTATTTTTTTTTCCTTAAATAGTTTATCGTCAAGTTGGTTTCCATATAACACCCAGTGCTCATCCCAAAAAGTGCCCTCCCCCATGCCCATCACCTCTTTCCCCTCTTCCCCACCCCCATCAGCCCTCAGTTTATTCTCAGCATTCAAGAGTCTCTCATGGCTTGCCTCCCTCCCTCTCCCCAACTAATCATCAGTGCTTTTTAAACTTGGATGTTTGCCAGAAACAGCTGTAGCTATAACTCAAAATGTGAAGACTTCCCATTCCACCTCTCTGGTTTTGATTCAGGAGACCTAGAGTGGCCCCGGGAATTTGGAAATTTAACAGGCACTCCCTGATGACTAAAGAAGTGCTCTGAGAACCACAGTTGGAAAAATCCCGACCTAAACAGCTGACATTTGTGTAGCATTAATGTGAGGGCTACCATGCAGACCTCTGTGATATCTGGGGGGTGTCTGTTAATATGATTACTCAAAAGAGCACCAATTTTTCCCTCCTACCTATGACCAAAGATTTATTTTCCACATGGGATCACACTTAAAGCCTACAATATTCCTGAGTGGTTGGAGCATTGGGTATTGTTCTCCCATCGTATAGATGAGGCCGATGGAAGGGTAGTGACTTAACTAAAGTGCACCAATAATGGGACCCTGATCTCTTCACTCTTGCTCCAGCAAATTGTCTAGTACACTGGACATCACACCTCATTCTTCTCTATCACCCCCTGTTTCCGGGGCTCAGAGTCCACGCACTTTCCCTGATGTTCTACTAGAAGGGAGAGTCAGGGTATCAGACAGCACATAGAATAGAGAGGAAAGGGTGAGGAAGGGAGAGCACATGAAAGGCAGGGAAAAGGGGTGAGGATGTGCTTGCCTATTCCCACTCAGGTCACTGGAAGCTGTGCAGTGACACTGTGCCACCTCGCCTTCTCCCTGCACACAATAGTGACACTGAAGTTCTCACATCATGGAAATGCGGACTCATCCTTGCTTGCAGCTCCATATCTTAGGAAGAATTTTATCTTAGTAAGTCATGCTATGATGTTCATGTCAGAGGCATCACATTGACGGAATGAAGGAGCCAAAGCTCGAGTGGGCAACTAATCATATTTGCTGAGGGCTTTCTAGATGCCACACGTAGTGGGTTGTTATTTTCAGACTTTGTCACTTCAAATCCTCAAAATAATCCTCTGAGGTGGCATCATCACTTCCTTTCTACGCATGGAGAGATAGTCAGGCTCAGAGAGCAAAGTACATATTCAAAGAAGTCTAGGGAGGTGGCGAATGGACACAGAGGCCAACTTGAAGGGCTAACACTCTTCAGCTAACACCGCCCGATTTGGGGACAATTCGGGCATCAAAATATTAAATAGCGTAACAAATACTAACACTTTGGGACAAATAAGAATGTATGGGTCATACTGACATAAATAAATACCTGAATAAACACATAACTAAATAAGCCTTAGAGGAGAAGGGAAGGTCTACCATACAGTCAAATGCCAACTGATAAATCTAGAAGGAATGACAGAATTAGAAAAGCAACATCTGACCAACTATCATAGTAACAAGTGATTCAGACAAGAGTCCTGAATGGAAGCTCAGTCTGTGCCAAATCCCACAGCAGGCACAGTCACCATGGCGACCATGCTCGTCTAAGAATTCTGGAAAAACAACAAGTCAGCACCACTCTGTTTTCGTTCCTAATATGCACTAGGATCTGTATAGCACAGACATGATGGGCAGCAGTTAACACCACCTATTTCTCAAAATAAATACTCCTAGCAGTTTTACAGATTCACGCATACATACATGCAAACATACATACTTACAAACATGCATAACGACCCCAATACATGCATGCTTTGTTCCACTCTCTCTTTTATCTCTCTTACGATTCATGTTTCCAGGAATTCACTGAAGTGGATTTACAGAAGAGCAATGAAGAAAAAATCCACAATTCAACAAACTCAATTCTAATCACACCTATCACGTGGAAAGTACCGTAACAATTTTCTTTTAGTGATTTATTTTTCTGTAGATGATCTAAAGATTGTCTTTGGGACATTGCCATATCCTTGGGTTGAAAAACTCAGTATTGTTAAGACTAAAATTGTTAGCATGAGAAATCCCCACACTCTTCTATAGATTCAATACCATCTGAATCTAAATCCTAGTGGCTCTTGTCATCATTATTCTTTCCTTCTATGTCTTTCTTTCTATGCCTTTCTTTCTTTCTTTCTTTCTTTTTTTCTTTCTTTCTTTCTTTCTTTCTTTCTAATCAACAGCTGAATCTAACCTTCATGTATGGATAGCAAAAAGACCTGGATTCTAAAACCAAATAGAAATTGTGATCCATGTAATAACACCATGTACAGGTCTATTGAAAATGGACCATAGATCTCAATATAAAACCTAAAGTTATAAAAACATTAGAAAACACAGGAGAGGAAAACATGGGAGAAAATCCTTCTGACCTCAGCTTAGGTGAAGATTTATTAGATGCCACACCGAAACCACAATCCACAAATGAATGAATTGATAAATTAGACCGCCTCAAAAAGAAAAGGAAAAAAAATGGCTTTTTTTTTTTTTAATCTTCCAAAGACACTGCTGAGAGAATGAAAAGACAAGCCACTGACTGGGAGAAAAATATTTGCAAATCATTTATCTGATAAAGAACCTGTATCCAGAATTAGGGAGGGGGGCAAGATGGCGGAGAAGTAGGGAGCTCCGTGCATTTCGCTTGCACCCATCTCTCAAACAGACAAGGCCTGAAGTCATAGGACAGTGAGCCACAGGAGTTTGGGAAGAGAAAGAGACAGAGTACACTGGGAAGGAAACCTCATATGTTCATGAGTGCGAACTGGGGAAGATAAAAGCGGGACGGGACCCAGAGATACAGAGGGAGGGGAGGGAACCTGGCTTGCGTGCAACTGCGGTGAGTGATTAACCGGCAAGTGGTGGTGAGCTACCGCGAGTCAAGGGGAAAGGAAAGAGAAGCTGAGATTGCTCATAGAACGGTCCCTGGAGAAGAGGGAATATAAAACAACAACAACAACAACAACAACAACCAACCAACCAACCAACAAACAAAAACCTTGGCTTGGAAAGAGTGTTTTTCAGCTCTGGCTGGGGTGCTGACTTTACACTAGGTGACCTGGTCTCAGAAGGTGCCAGGAAAAACTGAACTGCCACGCGCCAGACACCACCCATGGCGGCGGCGGCCCAGTGAAGCTGCAGCAACACCTGCGGCAGAGGTCCCGGCGCCGGTAAAGCTGCGGTGGCAGCGGCGGTGCACTGCGGCGATGCAGACTCTGCGGACCTGAAGTTGCTACGTTCCCCAAACGGACTTGGGTTCCCCGAACCCATCCCCGGCAACAGGAAAGCAGCGACCTGAGGGACTGTTCAGGACGGTATAACAAAGCCCTCGGACTGGGACCTGGAAACGAGGCAAAGCGTGGGGCATAGAACTCAGTCCACCTTGGCTACATCCTCAGCACAGGGAGATCGGACCCGAAGAAGGGATTTGCAGCGTTTGGTTGAGAAGGGAATGGGGCGACGCCATTCTTCTCCCCACAGCCACCAAGGAGGCCAGCAGACAGTGTGGAGACAAGACCTGCCTACACCAAACCACGCCCATCCCCTCCAGAGAGCGGTTTTGTTATTGTTGTTGTTGTTGTGTTGTTTTTGCCTGAGCCTGGGTTTGCGTGTTTTTTGGTTTTGTCTGTGCGTTTGTGTACCTGTGTTCCCTCTGTTGTTGTCTGTTTTCTTTTTCCAGGGCTGCCTCAAGAAACAAGCCAAAATATACATGGTGGAGAGTCCCAAATACCACTACCAGTAGGAAAACTAACCAACCGCTCAACAAGAGAAACCAAGAGACACCATCGAAAGAACACGTCCTGAACAGACAGTCCCTGAACAGTCAAAGAGCCCTCTTTAATACAGCAGAAATCGCAGGGGCCGAGTGTACAACAAGCTTTTAAAATTAACAAGAGATAGAAAGCTAACCAAAATGACGAGACGGGAGAACTCTCCTCGAAAGAAATTCCAGGATGAAATGACAGCTAGAGAACTGCTCAAAACAGATATAAGCAACATAACTGAACAAGAATTTAGAACACGAATCATAAAATTAATCGCCGGGCTTGAAAAAAGCATGGAAGACATGAAAGAAACTATGGCTACAAACAATATGGAGGTTAAAAATAGTTAAGGTGAATTTAAAAAATGCGATAAATGAGATACATAATAAACTGGAGGCGTCCAATGCACGGACTGAAGAGGCAGAAAGGAGAATAAGTGATTTAGAAGACATTATTATATAAAAAAAAAGAAACTGGGAAAAAGTGAGATAAACTGATCCAGGAACATGAAAGAAGAGTTCGAGAGCTCAGCGATACCGTCAAACGCAACAATATCCATATCATAGGAATTCCAAAGGGGAAGAGAGAGGGAAAGGTGCTGAAGGAGTCCTGGAACAAATTATAGCAGAGAATTTCCCCAACCTGGGGAGGGAAGTAGAAGTTGAAATTCAAGAGGCAAAGAGAACTCCCCTCAGACATAACTTGAATCGAACTTCTGCACAACATATCATAGTGAAACTGGCAAAATACAAGGACAAAGAGAGAATTCTGAAAGCAGCTAGGGAGAAAAGTGCACTAACATACAAAGGGAAACCTATCAGAGTGGTGACAGACCTATCTACTGAAACTTGGCAGGCCAGAAAGCAATGGCAGGAGATTGTCAACGTGATGAACAGAAAAAATAGGCAGCCAAGAATCCTCTATCGAGGAAGTCTGTCATTCAGAATAGAAGGAGAGATAAAAGTCTTCCCAAAGAAACAAAAATTGAAAGAATTTGTCACCACTAAGACAGCCCTACAAGAAATCCTGAGGGGGACGCTCTGAGGGAAGTGTTGCAAGGAATGCAAGATACCAGAGACACCATCACAAGCATGAATCCCACAAAGGACACAATGACTCTAAACCCACATATTTCAATAAAAACACTGAATGTAAATGGGATGAATGCTCCAATAAAAAGACATAGGGTAGCAGAATGGATAAAAAAAAAAAATCCATCTATTTGCTGTCTACAAGAAACGCATTTTAGACTGGAAGATTGCTTCAGATTAAAAGTCAGGGGATGGAGAAATATATATCATGCTATGGGAAGTCAAAAGAAAGCTGGAGTAGCTCTACTTATATGAGACAAACTGCACTTTAAATTAAAGACAATAACAATGGATGAAGAAGGACATTATGTAATAATTACAGGGTCTATCCATCAGGAAAAACTAAGAATTATAAATGTCTACGCACCGAATAGGGGAGCACCTAAATATTTAAAACAATTAATAACGAACAGAAACAATCTTATAGATAAGAATGTGCTAATAGCAGGGGACTTTAATACTCCGCTTACAGCAATGGAATGATCAACCAGACAGAAAATCACTAAAGAAACAATGGACTTGAATGACACATTAGGCCAGATGGATCTGACAGATATATTTAGAACTCTATATCCTGAGGTCAGGGAATTCACTTTCTTCTCAAGTGCGCATGGCACATTCTCCAAGATAGATCACATCCTGGGACATCAAGCAGCCCTCAATAAATATAAAAGAATTGAGATCCTACCATGCACACTGTCAGATGATAATGCTTTGAAACTTGAGATCAATCACAGGAAGAAGTCTGGAAAACCTCCAAAAACATGGAGCCTAAAGAACACCCTACTCAAGAATGAATGGGCCAATCAGGCAATTAGAGAAGAAATTAAAGAGTATATGGAAACAAATGAAAATGAAAATACAACAATCCAAACTCTATGGGATGCGGCAAAGACAGTCCTAAGAGGAAAGTCCATTGCACTCCAGGCCTATTTCTAGAAAGAAGAAAAAGCGCAAGTGCAAAATCTAACAGCTCACCTAAAGGAACTAGAGGCAGAGCAACAAGAGCACCCCAAACCCAGCAGAAGAAGGGAAATAGTAAAAATCAGAGCAGAAATAAACAACATAGAGACCAAAGAAACAACTGCACATATCTATGAAACCAAGAGTTGGTTTTTGGAAAAAATAAACAAAATTGACAAACCTCTAGCCAGGCTTCTCAAAAAAAAAAAGAGAGAGAGAGAGCATCCAAACAGACAAAAACATGAATGAAAATGGACTTATTACAACCAACCCCTCAGAAACACAAGCAATTATCAGGGAATACTATGAAAAATTATATGCCAACAAATTGGACAACTTAGAAGAAATGGACAAATTCCTAAACACACACTCACTACCAAAATTCACATGGGAAGAGATAGAAAATCTAAACAGACCCACAACTAGTGAAGAAATTGAATCAGTTATCAAAAGCCTCCCAACAAATAGGAGCCCTGGACCTGATGGCTTCCCTGGGGGATTCTCCCAGACATTTAAAACAGAATTAATACAAATTCTTCTCAAGCTATTCCACAAAATAGAAATCGAAGGAAAACTCCCGGACTCATTTTATGAAGCCAGAATCATTTTCATTCCCAAGCCAGACAGAGACCGAGCAAAAAAGGCAACTACAGGCCAATATCCTTGATGAATATGTATGCAAAAATCCTCAACAAGATAGTTGCAAATCGAATCCAACAGCACATAAAAAGAATGATCCACCAAGATCAACTGGAATTCATTCCTGGGTTAAAGGGCTGGCTCAACATTCGCAAATCAATCAATGTGATACATCACATCAAGAAAAGAAAAGCTAAAAGCCATATGATCCTGTCGATAGTTGCAGAAAAAGCATTTGACATATTACAGCATCCCTTCTTAATAAAGGGTCTCGAGAAAGTCGGGATAGAAGGAACCTACTTAAACATCATAAAAGCCACCTATGAGAAGCCCTCAGCTAACATTATCCTCAACGGAGAAAAAATGAGAACTTTCCCCTGAGATCAGGAACACGACAGGGATGTGCACTCTCAACACTGTTGTTTAGCATAGTGCTGGAAGTCCTAGCATCAGCCATCAGAGAACAAAAGGAAATCAAAGGCATCAGAATTGGCAAAGAGGAAGTCAAACTTTCACTTTTCGCAGACGACATGATACTCTACATAGAAAACCCGAGACTCCACCAGAAGCCTATTAGAGCTGATCCAAGAATTCAGCAAAGTTGTAGGGTAAAAAATCAGCGTACAGAAATCGGTTGCATTTTTATACACCAACAATGAAGCAACAGAAACAGAAATCAAGAAACTGATCCCATTCACGATTGCACAAAACACCATAAAATACTTAGGAATAAACCTAACCAAGGATATAAGAGATCTCTATGATGAAAATTATAGAAAACTTATGAAGGAAATTGAAGAAGACATAAAGAAATGGAAAAATATTCCATGCTCATGGATTGGAAGAATAAATATAGTTAAAATGTCATTAGTACGCAAAAACAATCTACACATTCAACGCAATCCCAATCAAAATTGCACCAGCATACTTCTGAAAACTGGAACAAACTATCCTAAAATCTTCTGGAACCAGAAAAGGCCCCAAATAGCCATAGTAATATTGAAGAAAACACCAAAACGAGAAGCATCACCATCCCAGCCTTTAGCCTCTACTACAAAGCTGTCATCATCAAGACAGTATGGTATTGGCACAAAAACAGACACATAGACCAATGGAATAGAATTGAGAACTCAGAGCTGGACCCAAAAGTTTATAGGCAACTAATCTTTGACAAAGCAGGAAAGAGTATCTAATGGAAAAAAGACAGCCTCTTTAACAGATCGTGCTGTGAGAATTGAACAGCAACATGCAGAAGAATGAAACTAGATCATTTTCTCACACCACACACAAAAATCAACTAAAAATGGATAAAGGACCTGAACGTGACACAGGAAACCATCAAAACCCTAGAGGAGAAAGCAGGAAATAACCTCCCTGAACTCCACTGCTGCAATTTCTTACTTGACACGTCCCCAAAATCAAAAGAATCAAGAGCAAAAATAAACTATTGGGACCTCATCAAGATTTTAAGTTTCTGCACGGAAAAGGAAACAATCCATAAAACTAAAAGGCAACTGATGGAATGGGAAAAGGTAGTTACAAATGACATATCAAATAAAGGGTTAATATCCAAAATCTATAAGGAACTCACCAAACTCCACACCCGGAAAACATACAACCCAGTGAAGAAATGGGCAGACGATATGAACAGACACTTCTCCAAAGAGGACATCCAGATGGCCAACAGACACATGAAACGATGCTCAGCATCCCTCCTCATCAGGGAAATACAAATCAAAACCATACTGAGATACCACCTCATGCCGGTCAGAGTGGCTAAAATGAGCAAATCAGAGAACTCTAGATGCTGGCGAGGATGTGGAGAAACGGGCACCCTCCTACACTGTTGGTGGGAATGTAAACTGGTGCAGCCTCTCTGGAAAACAGTGTGGAGGTTCCTCAAAAAATTAACACTAGAACTCCCCTATGACCCAGCAATAGCACTGCTAGGAATTTACTCAAGGGAAATAGGAGTGCTCATACACTGAAGCACATGGACCCCAATGTTCATAGCAGCACTCTCCACAATAGCCCAAACATGGAAAGAGTCTAAGCGTCCATCCACGGACGAATGGATCAAGAAGATGTGGTTTATCTATACCATGGAATACTACATGGCAATGAGAAACAATGAAATCTGGCCATGTGTAGCAACATGGACGGACCCTGAGGGTGTTATGCTGAGCGAAATAAGTCATGCAGAGAAGGACAAATACCATATATTTGCACGTATAGGAGGATTAGGAGGAACTTAATGGAAGACCATGGGTGAGAAGAAGGGGGAAAAATAGTGGGCAAGAGGGAAAGAGGCAAACCATGAGAGATTGTTGAATGCTGAGAACAAACTGAGGACTGATGGGTGTGGGGGGAGNTTGTAAAAAAAATTAATAATAATAATAAATAAATAACAATTAAATAAAAAGAACCTGTATCCAAAATATAGAAAATCCCTGCCATGTTAAGTCAGTAATAGACACGCCAGTAAATAAATGGGCAAAGGATTTGAACAAACACTTCATCTAAGAAATTATGCAAATGGAAATTGGGGTCATGAAAAGATGATCAACATTGTTAGTTAATAAGGGAATGTAAATTAGGACTACAGTGAAATATCACGACACCCCTGTGAAAATGGCCAACATTAAAAATACTGACCATACTAAGCATTGTGGGGGAACCTTCATACACTGCTGGTGGGGATGAAAGATGATTCAACTACTTTGGAACTAGTTTTGTAGTTTCTTTCTTTTTTTTTTTTTTAATTTGTGTCTGAGGGAGAGAGAGACAGCATGAGCAGGGGAGGCTCAGAGAGAGAGGGAGATACAGAATCTGAAATAGGCTCCAGGCTCTGAGCTAGCTGTCAGCACAGAGTCCGACGCGGGGCTCGAATCCACGAACTGTGAGATCATGACCTGAGCCGAAGCTGGATGCTTAGCCGACTGAGCCACCCAGGCGCCCCTAGTTTGGTAATTTCTTACATTGTGCATCTTACATCTACTTTATGATCCAGCCATTGAGATCCTAAGTATTTAGCCTACAGAAGAAATCTTGTCCATGTAAAGATTTGTACAGAAATGTTCATACCAGTTTTACTGAAAAGAGCTTCAAGCTGAAAACAATCCACATGTCCTTCACCAGGTGAATGGCTAAAACGAATTGTCATATATAAATATAATGGAATATTATTCAGCAATAAAAAGATCTATACAACCATGCAACAAATGGATGGATCTACACATAATTAGGCTGAATGAAAGAAGCCAGAAAACAAAAGTGCATTCTGTACAGTTTTATTGACATAAAGTTTTTTTTAATAGAAATTAATGGTGATGGAAGTTCAGTAGTTGCCTGGGAATAGGGAGAGGTCCCAGGGGAGGCAGCTGGAGGATAGAGGAGGGTGGGTGAGGAGATTCCAAAAGAGCATGAGGACTCCCAGGCTAGAGTCCAGGGCCTGGCCTGTGTGACATGACCTTAGCATTACTACTTTCTTCACTGTTCTGTGGCCTTTCTCATGTGACTCCTCCTTTGGAGGACTAAACAGGGACTATCTTTCTGGATGTCAGTATGGTGGGACTTCTCAAAAGTCTACATAGGTACACGCCTTCCACACCAACAATTTCCCTGATAGAAGCTTACCTTAATGGCATAGTTAAGGCTAGAAGTAGGATTTGGTTATAAGGATTTCCATCTTGATAATTCCCTACTAGTGTTTTTTTTTTCCCATGAACTTGACCTCCCCCAAGACAGTGTGCTGTGCTCAAAAAGAATACATTTAGCTCACCAGTGTGATCAGAGCCACATGAGCTGTGCTCTTCAGCACAATCAGATGCCATCCCCCACTCCCTGTGTTGATAACTGGGAATATGAGAAACAGTCTGCATTCCAAATAACATGGGGTTGTGACAATTGATTATGTCCCATTGATGGGGTACAATTCTATGCTGGGAGCAAAAATGAGTTATAATGAAAATAACCGGGAGGGATGAGTTGTTGCCTATCAGATTAGCAATGATTCACATTGTAATGTGTGGGGAAACAGGCATTTTCATACAGCGTGGTCAGAAATATAAAATAGTAACAGGTGTTTTTTCAAAGTTGTGTTCATATAAAACACAGTTTTCATGATTTTGAAACAAGACTTTCAGGAACTTATTAAGATAAATGCTCACTGAAACATCTGCTTGCCTATGAAGAAAAATGTTAAGAGACTTTCAGGGAAGACGGTGGATTCGGAAAACTCGAAGTTCACCTTGGCCCATTGATACTACCAGATAACATTCACATAGTGTAAATAACCCAGAAGACAACCCAAAGACTGGCAGAGGAAACTCTCCACAACTAAATATAGAGAAGAAGCTGATGAAGGAAAGTAGGAAGGGTGAAGATGCAGTGGGGTACTAAATGCACCCATGAGAATACCCTCAGGAGAGAGGTCTGCCCAAATGTGGAGAGGGGAGAGAAATAGACTCTCACACTATGTAGCCCACACAAGGAAGACAAATCCCCATAACATTTGGCTGCAAAAACCAGAAGGGCCGAATTTCACGAGTTTGCACCACCAGTGGGACTTTAAACCTAGAACGTTCAAAATCAGTGGCTTCATTCTGGGACAGCCAGCAGGGTGAGGGGATACTGAGTCCCCACCCTTAAAGAGACAGCACAGCAAACGCCCCTGTGGAGATACAGCATAGAAGGGGCAATTTGAAAATCACGTGGGGATACGGGAGGGAGATGTATTTACTGATCTCAGAGCATGTGTTGAAAGGGCAAGGATCTATGGGGGACTTTCCCAGGAAGAAAGGAGCTGGTGGGTGCCCGTTCCCTTCCCCCAACCCCAGCATGAACACACAGCCACCTGTGGGAACCAACAAGGACTCAGCGAGGTGCTGACATTACCTATTTAACTTGCTAACAGGGAACGCAGCCCTTGTGTTTCACTGTGGAGATGGCCTTTCCAATTGAGCCTTGGCTCCAGGTCTTCTCTCACAGCAGACCCATGAAAACTTTGCTAACACCGCAAGTCCATTCCCCTTCCCAGCCCCCCACGCTTCCATGGATCTACCCCCTCCAATCCCCTCTTGGATGCAGAGCAGTGCCACAAGCCTGGAAGTTTGCAAGCATCCCCAAGAGGGGCCAGTGCGACTCCAAAGTGACCTCTGCCCTGGGAAGAGAGAAAGATAACCACACACAACAACCAGACTGTGGTCCCAGCAGTGGGCTGGGGGCAGACAGCGGGTCTGACTGCAGGCCTTGCCCATCAAGGAAAGCTTCTCAGGGGACAAAACAGGGACAGTACCCTGTAGTTCAGTGCTACTGTACCCCTGGAACATGTCTGGTCTGACTCAAATCACACCCAAGGTGGCCCCAGACTGGCCTACCAGCAACACAGGGACCAGAACCTGCCCACAGCAGGCAAAGAGAGCCATTCTGGATGGCTGAACTGAAGGAAAAAGCAGCTCAGCCATAAGAGCAGGGTGCACACAACAAACAGGAGAAACCCCTGAAGTGCCAGATTCTGGTAAATAGGGGACACTGCACCGCAGGCACTACAGGACCACTTCTTATTAAGGCCACAATTTTTAAGAGCAGGAGACGTAGTTGACTTTCCTAACACATAGAAACAGGCGCAGAGTTAGAACAAAATGAGGAGACAGAGAAATATGTCCAAAATGAAGGAACAAGACAAAATCACAGCAAGGGACCTAAGTGAAACGGGGACTGAGTAATATTTCTGACAGAGAATTTAAAGTAATAGTCATAAAGATACTCATAGGATATCAGCAAAGAGTGGAGGACCTCAGTGAGACCCTGAACAAAGAGAAATCATAAAAAAGAAACCATCAGAGATGAAGAACTCAATAGGTGAAATTAAAAATACGCCAGATACAATGAGTAGTAGACTAGATGAAGCAGAAGACCACATCAGCAAACTGGGGGACACAATAATGGAAAGCAACCTAGCTGGACAGTTGGGAGAAAACAAAACACAAACTTAAAACAGGCTTTGGGACTTCAGTGACACCATCAAGCATAAGAACATTCACATTATAGGGATCCCATAAGGAAAAGAGAGAGAAAAGGGGGCAGACGATTAATGGGAAAAAATAATGGCTGAAGAAAGCACCCCAAATCTGAGGAAGGAAAGAGAACTCCAGATCCAGGAGGCACAGATGGTCCCCAACAAAATCAACGTAAAGAGGTCTACACCAACACATAATACTTAAAATGGCGAAAAGCAGTGATAATGAGATAAGTTTAAAAGCAGCAAGAGGAAAGAAAACAATCCCATACAAGGGAAACCCCAGAAAGCTATCAGTGGATTTTTCCACAGAAGCTTTGGGGGTCAGAAGAGAGTGGCATGGTATATTCAAAGTGGTGAATGTAAAAAAAAAACAAAAACAAAAACAAACAAACAAAAAAATGCAGCCAAGACTATTCTAACCAGGAAGGCTGTCATTCAGAATAGAAGGACAGACAAAGAGTTTTCCAGACAAACAAAAGCTAAAGGAAACCATGATCACTAAGCAGGCCCTCCGAGAAATGTTAAAGGGGATTCTTTGAGTGGAGAAGAAATACCATAAGCAGAAGTAAGAAATCCAGGAAGGATCAAGGCAGTAAAAATAAGTACATCTATAAAAAACAAACAAACAAACAAACAGTCAAAGGGTCTCTGCAAACAAACGGATGTAAAGTATGGTAGCATATACCTAAAATGTGGGGTGAGGGGATGGGGGGAGAGGTGTAAAGAATGAGTTCAAACTTAAGCAACCATCAACTATTTGCACAAGGTGGTATATACATACTGAACGGTAACCAGGAAAGAAAAAACAATAACAGATAAGCAAAAAATAAAGAGAAAGGAACCCAAGCATACCAATAAAAAAGCCAACTAGCTGTGAAGGAAGAGAGCAATAAAAGTGATGAACAGAGAAGAACCACAGAAACAACCATAAAACGGGTAACAGAATGGCAGAAATTACCTGCCTATCTCTAATTTTAATGTAAATGGACTAACCACTCCAATCAAACCATAGGGTGACAGAAATGTGAAAAAGTAAGACCCATTTATGTGTTGCTTGCAAGAGACTCCTACAGACCTAAAGATACATGCAGATTGAAGGTGAAGTGATGAAGAAATATTTATCCATGTAAGTGGATATGAAAAGAAAGCCAAGGTAGCAATACTTATATTGGACAAAATAGATTTTAAACAAGGACTGTAAGAGGGGACAAAGAAGGACACTGTATAATCATAAAGGGAACAATGCAACAAGAAGATAATAATCATTGTAAATATGCACTTGGCATGGACACAAAACCCAAATGTATAAAGCCATTAAAAACAAACAAAAAGAAGGCGATTCATAATAATACAATAATAGTAGGGGGCTTTAACCTCCCACTGACATCAATGGACGGATCTCCCAAACGGAAAATCAACAAGGAAACAACGTCTTTCAACGACACATTGGACCAGACGGATGTAACAGATATATTCAAAACATTCCATCCAAAATCAGCAGAATACACATTTATGTCCAAGTGCACATGCAACATTCTCCAGAATGTATCACATATTAGGCCACAAAACAGAGGGAGGGAGGCAAACCATGAGAGACTCTTGAATGCCTAGAACAAACCAAGGGCTGATGGGGGTGGGGAGGGAAAGGAAGGGGGGTGATGGGCATGGGGGAGGGCACTTGTGAGGATGAACACTGGGTGTTATATGGAAACCAACTTGACAATAAACTATTTGTAAAAAAAATAAATAAATAAAATAGATTTACTATAAAAAGTCTCAACAAATTCAAAAGGATCGAAGTCATACCACCATGCGTCTTTTCTGACCACAATGCTATGAAACCGGAAATGAACCACAAGAGAAAATCTGGAGCTAGTACAAATACATGGAGGTTAAATAACATGCTACTAAAAAATGGCTGGGTTAAACAATAAATAACAGCGGAAATTTTAAAAATATACGTGGAGATAAAAGAAGAAGAAAATACAAGAATCCAAAATCTTTGGGATGCAGCAAAAGCTGTTCTCAGTAGAAGTTTACAGCAATACAGTCCTACCTCAAGAAGCAAGAAAAATCTAAAAATAAGCAATTTAACCTTACACCTCCAGGAACTAGAAAAAAAAAAAAAAAAGAACAAGCAAAATCCAAAAGCAGTAGAAGGAAGGAAATAATAAAGAGTTGAGCAGGAATAAATGAAACAGAAACGAATAACAATAAACAACAACAACAATAACAAACCAAACAATAGAACAGATCAAGGAACTTGGGAGTTGGTTCTTTGGAAAGATCAACAAAAGTGATCAGTCTTTAACCAGACTCATCATAAAAAGAGAGAGGAATCAAATAAACAAAATCACAAATGAAAGAAGAGAAATAACAACCGACATCACAGAGATGCAAAGGGTTATAAGAGAATAGTATGAAAAATCATATCCCAACAAATTGGACAGCCTGGAAGAGATGGATAAATACCTAGAAACATGTAACCTCCCAAAACTAAATCAGGAAGAAATAGAAAATTTGAACAGAACAACTAACAGCAATGAAACAGAATTGGTAATGAAACAAAACAAAACATCCCAAGAAACAAAAGTCCAGGACCACATGGCTTCACAGGTGAATTCTACCAGACATTTAAAGAAGAGTTAATACCTAATCTTCTCAAACTCTTCCAGAAAAAAAAATAGAAGGGGAAAATAAAAGCACTCCAGGAGGGAGGGAGGGAGAGAGAGGGGGATGTACAGGCCAATCTCTATGATGAACATAGGTGCAAAAATCCTCAAGAAATTATGATCAAACAGAATCCAGCAATACACTTAAAAAATAATTCACCACAATCAAGGGAGATTTATTCATGGAATACAAGAGTGGTTCAATATTTGCAAGTCAATCAATGTAATTTACCACATTAATGAAAGAAAGGATAAGGACCACGTGATCAGAATTGCTTGCAGTAGCCCTGGTGGCCATGAGTTCTTTGCAGTAGGCTTCTGTCACTGCAGTGGCCGCACTTTCTGGCCACTGTCTCAGCATTCAGCTTGGATTCAGGGGCTTCCTCACCCATGGCTTCCTGACGACTGCAGCTCCTGTGTGACGCAGTGGAAACAATGAGAAAAGACTGTTTATCATCAAACCTCCTGGATTCTATGGCAGGTGTTTTTTGAGTTTAATGAAATTCTACATTTTGTTGAATGTGATTCCAGTAGCAATTGGCTTAAGTCTGGTGAATATATTCATTGGTGAAGCTTGAGTTAGCAGAAATTCCAGGAGGTCATAACCTGGAACACTGGGGATGTTTCAAGCATCCGATATAAAGATGGATTTCCAGAACTTTCTTCGATGGCCACGAAAAGAATTATGAAAAGACAATGGCTATCCTTCAAATTGAAGCTGAAAAGTCTGATTTATGGTTAAAGGAACTGGAAGTCCAAAGGTTAGTTAATGCATCCCAGAGGCGATAGTCCCTTGTATCAGTATCCAACCATTGATAAGGCGCTGATGGATCATTCTCCAAAAGCAACTCCCAACATCTAATCTCATATTTGTCTAAATACAAAGTATATTCTCTTTAGGGGAAAATTAATTAAAAATATGTTGTATACTTTTGCTCATGTGATGAATAAAAGACCTTCAATTGCTCTATTTCTCAATATTGGTTCAGATTAAGACTTTTGTGTGGGATTTCATTTTTTTCAGCTTTACTGAGGCGTAGTTGACAATATTGTAAGATATTTAAAGTGTACACTGTGATGATTTGATACACATTGTGAAGGGCAGATTAAGACTTTTGATTTGTGGGTTTTGGCTTCCTCCTTTAAGAAGGTATATATGTAAATATAGAAACTTGGTAAATAGGAATTTGTGAACTCCTAAAGGTGTAACTTTGAAAGTTTAATGTTTTATTTGTCTGATAATTGGAAGTTAGAGAAGTCCAATTACTTTAAATATCAGGAAATATAGTAGCTTATATAAATGTATTCTAGATATCTAGATTATTCACAGGTAATTCAGAATTTCAAATTACATAAATATTGAACTAACTATATAAGCCATTAACACCTGAATAAACAATTTTTCAGTGGAAAAAAAAAAGAGAAAGAACCATGTTATCATTTAGAAAGATGCAGAGAAAGCATTTGACGAAGTATAAGATCCATTCATGGTAAAAAACCTTCAAAAAATTGATTTAGAGGTAACATACCTCAACATAATAAAAGACATATACGGAAAACCCACAGTGAATATCATACTCAATATGGAAAAACTGAGAGCTTTCTCCCTCGGGTCAGCAGCAAGACAAGGATGTCCGCTCTCACCACTTTTATTCAACAGAGTACTGGAAGTCCCAGGCGCAGCCATCAGACAAGAAAAAGGAACACAAGGCATCCAAATCGGTAAGAAAGAAATAAACCGTTCACTATTTGCAGATAACATGACACTGTATATAGAAAACCCAAAAGACTCTACCATAAAAACTACTAGTAATGATAAATGAATTCAGTAAGGTCTCATAATACAAAATCAATGTACAGAAATCTGTTGCATGTCTATACACTAATAAAAAAAGAGAAATTAAGAAAACAATCCCATTTACAATTGCATCAAAAATAATAAAATGCCTAGGAATAAATTTAACGAAGGATATGAAAGACCTGTACTCTGAAAACTATAAAACATTGATCAGAGAAATTGAAGATGGCATAAATGGAAAGACATCCCATGCTCATGGATAGGAAGAACAAACACTGTTAAAATGTCCATACTATCCTAAGTAATCTACAGATTTAATGGAATTGCTATCAAAATATATCAACAGCATTTTTCACAGAACTCGAACAAACAATCCTAAAATTTGTATGGAATCACAAAAGACCCCGAACAGCCAAAGCAATCTTGAAAAGGAAAACAAAGCTGGAGGTACCATAATTCCAGACTTCAACTTATATCACGAAGCTGTATACTCAAAACAGTACAGCATTGGTACAAAAATGGACACACAGATCAATGGCACAGTATAGAGAGCCCAGAAATAAGCCCACGACTATTTGGTCAAATGATCTTTGACAAAGGAGGCAAGAATATCCAAGGGGAAAAAGACAGTCTCTTGAACAAATGGAGTTGGGAAAGCTGGACAGCCACATGCAAAGGCATGAAACTGGACCACAATCTTACACCACACACAAAACTGAACTCAAACTGGATTAAAGAACTAAATGTGGGACTTAAAAATATAAAACATCTTAGAAGAGAGCGCAGGCAGTAATTTCTCTGACACCAGCCATAGAAACATTTTNAAGCAAAAATAAACTATTGGGACTACATCAAAATAACAAGTTTCTACACAGCAAAATAAACAATCAAATCTAAATGACAAGCTACTCAATGAGAGAAGATATTTCCAAATGATATATACGATAAAGACTTAGCATCCAAAATTTATAAAGAATGTATACAAATCAGCACCCAAAAGACAAATAATTCAATTAAAAATGGGCAGAAGACATGAACAGACATTTCTCCCAAGAAGACGTCCAGATGGCCAAAAAACACATGAAAAGACGCTCAACATCACTCATCATCAGGGAAATGCAAATCAAAACCACAATGAGATATCACCTCACACCTGTCAAAATGACTACAACCAGAAACACAAGAAACAAGTGTTGCTGAGGATGTGCAGAAAAGGGAACCCTCTTGCACTGTTGATGGGAATGCAAGCTGGCTCAGCCACTCTGGCAAACAGTATGGAGTTTCCTCAAAACGTTAAAAATGGAACTACCCTATGATCCAGTAATTCCAGTGCTGGGTATTTACCCAAAGAATACAAAAACAATAATTCGAGAAGGTACATGCACCCCTTTGTTTAAAGCAGTATTATTTACCATAACCAAATTATGGAGGCAGCCCAAGTGTCTATCGATCGATTCATGGATACACACACACACACACACACACACACACACACACACACACACAATGGAATATCACTCAGCCACAAAGAGAGAATGAAATCTTGCCATTTGTAGCAACATGGATGGAGCTAGAGAGTATAACGCCAAGCGAAATAAGTCAGTCATAAAGACAGATACCATACGATTTCATTCTTATGTGGAATTTGAGAAACAAAACAAATGAGCAGAGAGAGAGAGAGAGAGACCACGAAATACTATGAAACAGAGTCTTTAACTATAGAGAACAAACTGATAGTTACCAGAGGGGAAGTGGGTGAAGAAGGTGAAGGGGATTAAGAGAACACTTATGATTATGATAGGCGCTAAGTAATATATAGAATTGTTGAGTCAGTATATTGTACACCTGAAAGTAATAGAACACTGCATGTTAACTGTACTGGATTTAAAATTAAGAAAAGAGAGGACCTCCTGGGTGGCTCAGTTGGTTAAGGATCTGACTTCAGCTCAGGTCATGATCTTGCAGTTCGTGAGTTCCGCCCCACATTGGGCTCTCTGCTGTCAGCACAGAGCCCACTTTGGATCTTCTGTCCCCCTCCCTTTCTGCCACTTCCCCTGCTCGTTCTCTCTCTCTCTCTCTCTCTCTCTCTCTCTCTCTCTCTCTCCCTCTCTCTCCCTTTAAAAATAAATAAACTTTAAGAATAGAGAGAATATTAGCATACTATTGTTTGTAATATAAAATGTTGTAAAAGAACTATATTTATATTTACTTCACTAGTACTGGAGAAATAAATGTTGGGCCATTCATGTGATGCCACAACTGGTCTTTATTTAAAAAAATAAATGAAATTTTATTGTAAAGTAATTGAACGTATTATCATAGAAATGTGTTTACATAGAAAGATGGCAACAAAATGTGCTAAAACAGGTTATCATGATCATAAAAGACACAGATCCATTTTTTGCTTATATAGGCATATACCTATTTATCCAGAGGTCTCAAAGCATAAAAATTAAAGTGATCTTATTGTTCCAGTCACCTGGAGCTTTTATTCAGCATGGAAAGATGCTTAATTTTCTGTCTGGACACCTCAGACAGGCACCCTTGGGAGTGTCTCTGTACCCTTGAAAATGCCCCCTTTCTACTCAGATGTCCTGAAAGCTGTCTGGTGGGTTTTCACCACAGCCCCTCCACCTTCCCACTTTCCTGTTCATCCATGCTCAAGCTGCAGTTCAGGCTCCTGTCACGAACGTACTTCCACCGTCAATTTCTCTACAAAGAGGTTTGTTTATTCAAGGAGCAAAAAAAAATAGAACACCAGAACACCTCCCCTTAAGAGCTAGTTTGTGAACCAATTGCATAGAATAATTTAAATTCTGTCTGATAGAACTGATGGGACACACACACCCCACACACACACCAGGACATTCTTAAAATGAAACACAGGTGATAGTAGTGCACCGTGGCAGTAGGAGGCAGGTGGGCTTAGGGCAGGGCAGAACAGGACAGGTTGGAGGTGCCTGAGAGTGCCTGGGGCGCTGGAGTGGAGTCTGGGCAGCCTGTATGGGGGTGGGGTGGTGGAGGGCGAAAATGTTGTCTCTGGGAGGGACTTGTTACAGTGTGGACATGACCAACCTGCACTGAAGAGGGAAGAAATAAATCACTAAATGCGATATAGGTTTGGAGCCAACAGCAAATGGAACTGCTTTAATATACATATGAATTTTCCAAACAGAATCTGTAGCTTAGAAAACAAATGATTCCAAGGCTTTTCTTAGTCTTTGCTTGGTGTATTTGAAAAAGAAAAATGGAGATGGATGACACTTGATAGCCAGAGCCAGGATTGCAGGTCTGAAGCACAGACTAGGAGGCTCAGCAAGGAAGAAGGAAAGATGGAGTTCGTGTTCCTGGTTGAATGGTTTCAGCCAGAGTTTTCGGGAATATTTCACTCCATGGCAGTAATTCCTCGGTGTCCATCATTTTCTGAGATATCTGAATCTGAGATCAGAATCCACCCTTGTATGATCTGAATATAGAGCTACACTTGAGATGGAGTGACTGAGCCAGAGGAAACACACACACACACACCACCACCACCACCACCATCACCACCACCACCACCACCACACAGAGTCAATTCAATTTTGAAATCTACTTGGTTCTACTATAAAATTGAATATAATGAGTGCTTATGAAGTGAAGAATGTACATGTACAAGAACATACATGTGCACTATTACCTTCATTATTAAAAGAGACTTTTGGGTGAATACTCATGGTGCCACAATATCAGGGGGGTGTGAAATTCTCATTTCTCAAGGCTTAGAAACCCATCTTCTAAAAGCAGAGACCTGCTCTGTGTCCTCCAGAGAGGGTGAAGGATGGAACCTCATTCCCATCCTGCCATTTATCTGGAGAGGTGATTTTGGTTCTGTGAGCATGAGTTTGCCATCTGTGAAATTGGACTCAGGATACCTTTGTCACACAACTGTCCCAAGGGAAAAATGAGAAAACCTGCTCAGGGTCTATGGCATGTAGTGGGACTTCAAGGGTCCTTTAAAAGGTGAGACACAGCAGTAGGGGATGGCTGAGCTTCAGGGCTAAGGCAGGCATGGTGAAAAGGTATCTCTCACTGTTTCTCCTAATGAAAATATAGGTATCTTTATGAAGGAAGCATATATTTCTCTCATACACCTTGAGTTTAAAGTTTTAAAGACAGAAGGATCCCTAGTTTCTTGGGTGAATCAGAAGCTTATAAGCAATGCTCGACATCATGCTTCTGAGCAGACCCTAATCCAGTTCCCCACCCTGAGAAGACAAGGCTACTTATTTGTTTATATTTTGTTTGCTCTTTTTTAACTGAAGGGCAGGTGACATACAATATCATATTGGTTTCAGGTGTACAAAGCAGTGTTTCAACAATTATATACATTACAAAATGCTCACTACTATTAGTGTAAACACCGTCTGTCACCATACAAAGTTATTATAATGTTATTGGCTATATTCTCTGTGGTGTACTTTTCGTCCCCATGACTTACCTTGTAACTGCAATTTTGGATCTCTTAATCCCCTCCGTCTATTTCACCCATCCCACCCCCACCATCCCCTACCTTCTGGCAACCAACAGTTTCTTCTCTGTACTTATGAGCCTGTTTCTGTTACATTTTGTTTGTTCATTTGTTTTGTTTATCAGATTCCAAATATAAGTGAAGTCATATGGTATTTGCCTGTTTGTCTGACTTGTTTTACTTAGCATAATGCCCTCTAAGCGCATCCATGCTATTGTGAATGGCAAAATTTCATCCTTTTTTATGGCTGAGTAATATTCCACTGTGGTGAGTGTGTGTGTGTGTGTGTGTGTGTGTGTGTGTATCTGTGACCGCGCGCGTGCACGTGTATCACATCTTCTTCATCCGCTTATCTATTGATAGAAACTTGGGTTGCTTCCATATCTTGTCTATTACAATTAATGATGCAAGAAGATAGGCCTGTTTTTTTTTCTTTTTCCAAATTTTATTTAAATTCTAGTTAGTTAACATAAAGCATAATATTGGTTTCAGTAGTAGAATTTAATGATTCACACTTACATATAACATCCAGTGCTCAACACAGCAAGGGACCTCCTCAATACCCATCACCCATTTAGTCCATCCCTGGCCTACCTCCTCTCCAAAAACCCTCAGTTTGTTATCTACAGTTAAGTGTCTCTTATGGTTTGCTTCTCTCTCTCTTTTTTTCCCCTTTCCCTATGTTCGCCTGTTATGTTTCTTAAATTCCATATATGAGTGAAAGGACAGGCCTGCTTTTAAGTCACCTCAGTGACCTCAGTGATAGAGCACATCATGGCAGCAAGGTGTGGTACTTGCCTAAGTGTTGCTCTTTCACTGCTCCATAGGTTAATACATTTACAGGAATATTCTGCACCAGTCCTGGTGTCACCATTGCAGGAGCCTTCAGACCATGCGTTATTCAACCATGTCACTCCAGACTTTCAGCAGACTGCTGCCTCCCTGAGAGGCAGAAAACCAAGATTTACTAGCATTTCTTTGACATACAATTGTCTGTTCTTCCACTCACTAATAACTAAACATATATTGGCTTAAAACACATACTGGCCATTGAAAGTGTTTCACTAATTTTGTGGTGTAAATAAGAGGGTAAGGAGGAAATAGAATACACTGGAAAATTCAACGGTTAAATTTGAGGCGAAATAACTCTTTAGCATTAACTTTTAAACTTGTTCAAACTTCAGGGCATCAAATATTAAAAAAAAAAAAAAATTCCTCCTGTGACCACTAATTCCCATGCAGGCATAAGCCTCTCATTCTGTCTCTCTTTCTGTCCCCCATCCCTCTTCCCCTTCAAAATCAAAGTTCCAGAAAGAGATTTTTACATTCCCTGGTAACATTCTTCACTTCCTACCACATCTTTATCTCACTGCTTCTGTCCCCATGATTGCAATGTGTTCTCACCAAGGTCACAAGCCAATTTATTCTCACTAGGTCCAGATATTGTGTGAGGATTATTCACAATGATATATGGGGTAGGTTGTAGTGAGTGCATTAATTGCCTAGGACACCATAACAAATCTCCACAAATTCTGTCGTTTGAAATATTAAAAATGTATTCCTTTATAGTTCTGAAGGCCAGAAGCCCAAAATCAAGGTGTCAGGCAGGGTTATGCTTCCTCTGAAGGATCTAGAGCAATATTCATTCTTTTTTTTTTAAATTTTTTTAATGTTTTATTTACTTCTAAGAAAGAGAGAGAGAGAGAGAGAGAGAGCGTGAGCAGGGGAGGGTCAGTGAGAGAGGGAGTCACAGACTCTGAAACAGGCTTCAGGCTCCGAGCTGGCAGTCAGCACAGAGCCCGACGCCGCGAGATCATGACCTGAGGGAAAGTCGGACGCTTAACCGACTAAGCCACCCGGGCGCCCCGGGCAATATTCATTCTTGACTCTTCCAGTGTCTGGTTGTTCCTGGTTTTCCGTGGTTTGTGGCAGCATAATTCCAAACTCTGCCCCATCTTTGCATGGCCTTCTTCCCTGTGTGTGAAGTCTCCCTTTGTTTCTCTTATAAGGACAACAGCCATTGGATTTCGGGACTACCCTAGGTCTCAAGATCCTTAACTATATGTGCACAGACCTTGTTTCCAAATAAGGTTCCATCACGAGTTCAGAGGTTGAGGTTTGGACATATCGTTCTCGGGACATAAATTAATCCACTACTGTGATATGCAGTTTAAGAAACGAACACGAGATCTTACCTATTCTATATAAATATGCAACCATATGCATACGTGCACAAACATATAAATACCTGCATAAGCAGGAATATAATGCATTCTTAAAGAATATAATGCAGATAAAACATTCAGGGGCAGTCTTCCGGTTGTAGGTTTTGGAGTAATGCTTTTTCCCCTGTCTTCTATATTATCTATTTCACCTAAAATAAATACCTATTGCTTTTGAAACTACAAATTAAAAAGAAATCAAATGACAGGGAGCAAGTCTATTCTTAGCCATCACCCCACCTACACACACACACACACACACACACACACACACACACACAGGAAAGCCTTTAGTGGGAATGTCCTTTAGGGACAGGAAAGAAGACAAGATGTCAAAAAAGCCCGTTCCTCAATACAGTAAGATAATTTCCCTCCAAATTGCAAACGACAGCAATTGAACTCAATACGTTTTTAAGGTTCAAGCCTTTTAGTTTTTTTATTTTTTTTACAAATAGTTTATTGTCAAGTTGGTTTCCATATAACACCCAGTGCTCATCCCCACAAGTGCCCTTCTCCATGCCCATTCCCCCCTTTCCTTCCCCCCAACACCCATCAGTCCCATCAGTCCTCAGTTTGTTCTCAGCATTCAAGAGTCTCTCCTGGTTTGCTTCTCTTCCTCTCCCCCACTATTTCCCCCCTTCTTCTCCCCCATGGTCCTCCGTTAAGTTCCTCCTAATCATCCTATACGTGCAAACATAGGGTATTTATCCTTCTCTGCATGACTTATTTCGCTCAGCATAACACCCTCAAGGTCCATCCATGTTGCTACACATGACCAGATTTCATTCTTTCTCATTGCCATGTAATATTCCATCGTATAGATAAACCACATCTTACTGATCCATTCGTCCTTTGATGGACACTTAGGTTCTCTCCATGTTTTGGCTATTGTGGAGAGTGCGGCTATAAACATTGGGATGCATGTCCTCCTATGCATCAGCACTCCTATATCCCTTGGGTAAATTCCTAGCAGTGCTATTGCTGGGTCATAGGGGAGTTCTAGTGTTAATTTTTTGAGGAACCTCCACACTGTTTTCCAGAGGGGCTGTACCAGTTTCCATTCCCTCCAACAGTGTAGGAGGGTGCCCGTTTCTCCACATCCTCGTCAGCATCTAGAGTCCTATGGTTTGCTCATTGTAGTCACTCTGGCTGGCGTGAGGTGGTATCTCAGTGTGGTTTTGATTTGTATTTCCCTGATGATGAGGGATGCTGAGCATCGTTTCATGGGTCTGTTGGCCATCTGGATGTCCTCTTTGGAGAAGTGTCTCTTCATGTCTTCTGCCCATTTCTTCACTGGATTATTTGTTTTTCAGGTGTGGAATTTGGTGAGTTCCTTGCAGATTTTGGATATTAACCCTTTATCTGATATGTCATTTTCAACTATCTTTTCCCATTCCGTCGGTTGCTTATTAGTTTTGTGGATTGTTTCCTTTGCCGTGCAGACCCGTAACTAGTGAAGAAATCAAATCCGTTATCAAAAATCTCCCAACAAGTATGAGCCCTAGACCTGATGGCTTCCCTGAGGATATCTACCAGACATTTAAAACAGAATTAATACCAATTCTTCTCAAACTATTACAAAAAATAGAAGTCGAAGGAAAACTTCCAGACTGATTTTATGAATCACTCTGATTCCCAAGGCAAACAGAGACCCAGCAAAAAAAGAGAACTCCAGGCCAATATCCTTGATGAAAACGCATGCAAAAATCCTCAACAAGATACTTGCAAATCGAATCCAACAGCACATAAAAAGAATTATCCACCAGGATCAAGTGGGATTCATTCCTGGGTTACAGGGCTGGCTCAACATTCGCAAATCAATCAATGTGATACATCACGTCAAGAAAAGAAGAGATAAAAACCATATGATCCTGTCGATAGATGCAGAAAAAGCATTTGACAAAATACAGCATCCCTTCTTAATAAGGGGTCTCAAGAAAGTCAGGATAGAAGGAACTTACTTAAACATCATAAAAGCCATCTATGAGAAGCCCTCAGATAACATCATCCTCAACGGGGAAAACCTGAGCTTTCCCCCTGAAATCAGGAACACGACAGGGATGTCCACTCTCACCACTGTTGTTTAACATAGTGCTGGAAGTCCTAGCATCAGCCATGGGACAACAAAAGGAAACCAAAGGCATCAGAATTGGCAACGACGAAGTCAAACTTTCACTTTTCGCAGATGACATGATACTCTACATAGGAAACCCGACAGACTCCACCAGAAGCCGACTAGAACTGATCCAAGAATTAAGCAAAGTTGTAGGGTACAAAATCAACGTACAAAAATTGGTTGCATTCTTATACACCAACAATGAAGCAACAGAAAGAGAAATCAAGGAACTGATCCCATTCACAATTGCACAAAAAACCATAAAGTACCTAACCAAGGATAAAGGAATAAACCTAACCAAGGATATAAGAGATCTGTAGGATGAAAGCGATAGAAAACTTATGAAGGAAATTGAAGAAGAGACAAGGAAATGGAAAAACGTTCGATGNACACTGCTGGGAATTTACCCAGGGGATGTAGGAGTGCTGATGCATAGGAGCACATGTATCCCAATGTTCATAGCAGCACTCTCCACAATAGCCAAAACATGGAAAGAACCTAAGTGTCCATCAACAGACGAATGGGTCAAGAAGATGTGGTTTGTCTATACGATGGAATATTACATGGCAATGAGAAAGAATGAAATCTGGTCATGTGTAGCAACATGGATGGACCTTGAGGGTGTTATGCTGAGCGAAATAAGTCATGCAGAGAAGGATAAATACCCTATGTTTGCACGTATAGGATGATTAGGAGGAACTTAACGGAGGACCATGGGGGAGAAGAAGCAGGGAAATAGTGGGGGAGAGGAAGAGAAGCAAACCAGGAGAGACTCTAGAATGCTGAGAACAAACTGAGGACTGATGGATGTGGCGGGGGGAGGGAAAGGGGGGAGATGGGCATGGAGGAGGGCACTTGTGGGGATGAGCACTGGGTGTTATATGGAAACCAACTTGAAAATAAACTATTTGTAAAGAAAAAAAAAGAAAAGAAGAAGAAGAAAATGTAACAAAATAAAAGAACAAAAGGAAACTGAAAAAAAAATAGAAAAGCTTTTCTTAGGTCACATAGCTGGTTTCAAATTTCCCAGGTGTTTGTCATGGTACCCAACAGGGCACTCAAACAAACCTCTCCCTATTGTCTTTTTCCTGAAGATAATGGTGGAGATGAAATCCCATGAAATCCTATTCCTCAGGCCTGGAGTCCTAGATAGGGGGGCCACATGGATAGCACTGTCCTGGGAGTATTGTGTGTGGCCCAATCAGAAGCAGAGGAAAAGTAACCTCCATCGAAGGAAGGAAATGATCATTTAGAGAATTATTTTAAGGCAGAGGCACTTCATATGGTATCTCCTACAACCTAACAAGTACTCAGTTATTTTTCCCAATATTTACAGATGTAGAATTAGGCTGAAGCTTTTTTCCATTGTGTCCTGAAGCCTTCAATGCTTTGGATCAAGAATCCCCACTGGACTATTATTTGATGCAACCTTAAGTAGTTCTTGTTTTGTTTTCTGTCATAGCTGAATTATTTTTAAATGAAGAAAACCCATGAAAATTAAAGCAATTTCTGTACTATCAAAAGAAAGAACAGTTTGAAAAGATGGGGTAAATATTTGCAAACAATATTGCAGAATTTGTGCTACTGGGCAAGAAAATAAAGACTTGTTTATCACTGGAAAAAGGGACAAATGATAACAAATAATTTACAGAAAAAGCAAAATGCTTCTCCAGTAAACATCTGGAAAGATGCCACACCACATTAACTGAAGAAATGGCAATATGAAGATGTCGTAACAAGTAAGCGAAAAAAATCAATTTGTGGAATATTATTTATGTGTTGGCAAATTTTTAAAAGTGTGTATCTAAAACCACATAACTACACAAATATTTTAAGGAAGGTATACACATTGCCTACAGAGAAACACATCTGAATAATGTGCACCAATCTATTTACATTGGCTATGTTGGATATCTGTGATTTGGGGTCAGGGGATCATATAGATGGAAGGTGCAGAATGATTTCCATTTTCTAAGTATACAATTTTAATGTTTAACATTTTGTGATTAGGCAAATTTGTTGAGAGAAACACTTGAAAACATCTAATAACCTATTCACAAGAAAAGTTCATATATATATTTACCATGTTATGAAAATGTTCACATGTTACTGTTTAATAAGCAAATACAAACTTCATCTTTTGACTTACCAGTTTATCTGTGTATGTGTGTGTGTGTTTCTCTCTTACGCTTCCCTAAACCCAAATGTCCACACTCTCATGTGCAGATTTTTTCCTCACCTCTCTCAGGGACTGAATTTTCTCTCTCAGGGCATGGAGATCCAGGAAGGGATTATGGGCAGAGAGTAGAAAATTCCAGAGAGAAGTAGAAAATACCAGAAAGTTCTAGCTGATGCACTGGAACCCAGGTGCCTCCCTCCTTCCTTCCCCCTTGCAAAGCCCTCTGGCCTGGGACTTCCAGAGCTATGATTCTGACTCTGACCACTAAGGGGGCATCTACCTACACTGACTATATTTTTTTTGTAAAGGAAAAGGCATGATTTCTTTAATTCTACTCTCATTACAGTGACCCACGAAAACTCCTTTTTTTTCCCTTTGTAGTTTCCAGGTCTGGTGTGTGTGTGTGTGTGTGTGTGTGTGTGTGTGTGTGTGTGTGTGTGCGTGCGCGCGCGTGTGTGTGCGTGCGCGAGCGTGCTGTTTTTTGTTTTTGTTTTGGAGAAATGGGGGGTTGGTGGTTGGTTGGTTTGTTATTATCTCTCTGGGATGCTGGGATGCGCTGGAGATAATGCCAGCCATATGATTAGTTTCATATTAGTTTCAGAACATTGTGTTATCTTGTTCCAACTAAAGCAAATCCCACATATTGCAGCAATAATTTAATTAGGCTACCTATGCATTTACATGTCACCCCCATTCCATGGAGCTCAGTTGTAGTCTCTGTTTCTCCAGGTAGCATCTGAATGACTCCAGGCAAGCTTCAACATCTCATTAAGTCTCAGCAACCTTGCAAAGCTGGTGACTGTGATCTCAAGGTCCACTTGTGAGGAATACATGAGAGAGAAGATGCAATGTAGCAAGTCCAGAGCCTGGCGTAGAGCTGGCACTCAGAGTTCTCTGGGTTTGCAGAATGAGGGAACAGGATGTATTGTAAGTGGATACAGAGCCTGGCATACAGAGTTCCCTGTGTTTGTAGCTGCAAGTACCTGGGTCCCACGCCTCCTGACTCTATGTGGCCTTTTCTGCAGGGCTGGTTCAGCTGGAAACAGTTCCCTGATAGGCTGGTAGCAAAGCCAGGGGGCAGTAATCACAGGAAATAAAGTCTCCTCTGGTGCCCGGGGCTCTCTTCTCCATGCCTTTGAGGAAGGGACTTCCTGTAAGGAATTCATCTTGTTTGTGTGGCGCTGACAAAGTCATTTCGGGCCTGCTTTCATCGTCCTCATCAGCTTTCTTTGATCTCCAAACCTCCAGCCCCAGACCCCACAGGGTCTCTTCACAAGCCGACTGTGAGGACATTGGTGACAGGTCACTGCCTTCAGGCCACACCATGGGTGAGTTGGCTAGCATGAGGCCTTGGTCTCAGATCCCTGGAGGTTACAAGAGTTGCTGGGTCCCTTCCCCCACTCCACCCCATAGGGTACCCAGCCAATCCCCTTTTATTTTTATTTTTTTTAATGTTTTGTTTATTTCTGAGGGGGGGCAGCGTGCGTAGGGGAGGGTCAGAGAGAGAGGGAGACACAGAATCAAGAAGCAGGCTCCAGGCTTTGAGCTAGCTTTCAGCACAGAACGGGATGCGGGGCTCGAACCCATGAACCGTGAGATCATGACCTGAGCCGAAGTCAGATGCTTAACTGACTGAGCCACCCAGGAGCCCTGCCAATCTCCTATTAGAGAAGGGGTGGTGAGGGCCCAGGCTGACTGTTCTCTACTCTCTTGAGGAAATGTGCCAGGTGGACCCTGACATTCCCATCCCGGTTCCACATGGAAATACTCCCCTCCTATGGAAGTGGTCATGGCGAGGTGGATTTTTTTCACTGGTTGTGGGGATAGATCTGACTTTATGTGGTCCTCACAGGTCCACAGTTTGGAGAGTGGGGAGGGTCTCCTAGGGTGTCCGCATGGGAGGCAAGGGAGTGGGAGGGTTCGTGTAAATTAATATTCTTTGGATGCCTACTAGAGGTGAAGGAGTGGCAGAGAACCCACCATTACCCTTAACTCTTATAGCAACTATTCAGGGTAGATTGTATTACTCTCATAGAAGTTTCTTGAGGCTTGCTTTATACCTCAGCATAAGACTTATTCTGGAATATTCCACGTGTAGTGGTTATGCGCACTGTTCTATGTCAATTAAGTACATTTGTTAATTTACTTTATTCTCATTTTAAAATCTCCTCCACCTAGTAGAATTTATGTCTGCCATTTTATGTGTCACTCAAGGAGGTGTGTTAATATTTCCTGTTGTAATCGTGAATTTATCCATTTCTTCTTTTATTGTCGCTGTCTCCTCTGCACGTTTTGGCTCTGTGTTAAGACGTGCACACAAATTTAGAATTTTGTATTAATGGATTCTTATTGTATTGAACCTTTTATTATAATGAAATCTCCCTCTTTTCTCTAGTAATTTTTTTTAATTGAACGATTAGGAGGAACTTAGCGGAGGACCATGGGGGAAAAGAAGGGGAAAAATAGTGGGGGAGAGGGAGGGAGGGAGGGAAACCATGAGAGACTCTTGAATGCCGAGAACAAACTGAGAGCTGCTGGGCGTGAGGGGGGGAGGGGAAGGGGAGTGATGGGAATGGAGGAGAGCACTTGTGGGGATGAGCACTGGGTGTTATGTGGAAACCAACNCATTGTGTAAATGGTATATATTTTGCCAAGTATTTTTTTTCAAATTTTCTAGATCATTAAATTTTGCAAGTGTTTCTTTTAAGGAGAATTTGATGGCGTGTTTTCCTTCCAGTCTCATAATATCTATCTTTCTGTTTGGACTATCCAGTCTGAAACTTATAATGTAAATATAGATATAACTTGGTTTCTGTATACCATATTGACTGCACATGTATTTTTGCTTGTTGTAAGGCCCTTTTCCTCTCCTTTCCTTGAAATGATTTAATACTGTGGGTGGTTTTTTTGGTTGTTGTTTTGTTTTGTTTTTGTTTTTGTTTGTTTGTTTTAGTATTAGATTGTTACCTCATTTGGCCAGACAATTAAACATCTCTTAGCCTTTCTTATAGTGTTTACCCTTGAGACTATAATGTTTTTTTGTTTTGTTTTGTTTTGTTTTTGCCTTTTCACAGTCTGATGTAAATTACTTCTTTAAAGCTCTTCAGACAATGAAGGAACTTTGGGACACTTTGATTCCTCTCACACCCTCCCAATGTAGTGCCATGAATTTTAATTCTACGTATATTTAACCCCCTAGAAGAAATTATAGGGGTTTAAATATACTATATATTGACTATATATGCTATATAGTCAATACTCATTTAGACTTGCCTACATATTCACGAAAGCCATTAGTCTTTCTTTCCTGCATCTATGGGCCTCCATCTGGGATCGTATTTCTTCTGCCTAAAGGAGAACCTTTAATATTTCTTTTAGTTTGAGTCCCCTGGTCACAAATTTTCCCAATTTGTGCTACATTAACATCATTGTCAAATGTACATCTTTTCTCTGGGGATTTTTTTTTGTCTTAAAGCATACTTTGTCTCCTATTAGTATTGTTGTACAGACTTGATTAACCTTGCTTGGGAACCTTCTCAAGCAAGATCTCATCAAATGCCACTTCTCCACATTTCCCTCTCCTTCATTCCGGAGCTCCCATGAAACACGTGTTAGATGTACTCACTACATCTCCTTTAATTCTCCCCCCCCCACCACCACCACCACTTTTGGTATTCTCCACGTTATGGCTCTCTAAGTTTTTCGGGATATTTTCATCAGATGTAACTTTCATTTCTCTAGTTCTTTCTTCAGGTGGGAACTCACCTTTGACTTGCGAACCATAACACCAAACTTTCAGGGTGGATTTTGTTATCCCCCTAGGGCAGAGAAGGGAGTTGTGAGTTAGAGATGATAGGCAACTTGTCCCAGGTCACCTAGCCAGAAAAAGGCAGAGCAAGGGCTAACATCACAAGTTAAACCCTAGGTCCAAACCCTTTTCCTCTGTGCTTTTCTAGTTGGCTGTGAATGGTCCCCACCTCTCATCTTTTGGGAAGTGGAACCCCAGTGAAGCCTTTCAACCTTTTTAGCACTGTGCTGCATTTCATTTTAGATTATAAAATCAGTGATATTTCTTCATTAGCCATGATGTTTCCCCAGAACCTTTTGTGATATTGGAACCATTGATGCGTTGTTCTCAATTTCAGGGCGTAATAACGCATGTAGTTCCTTACAAAGAAGTGCAAGATGCTGGGGTATTTACCGAAGGAGGCATAACAATTGGCCTGGGCATGTCCGTTCTGGCACTGATCCTTCATCCCACCAACAGCAAGATGGAGATCCAGCAACAAATGACACTCACATGAGCACCCGAGGAAGATAGTAAGTGACCGGTCAGCATAGCTGAAATGTACAAGCCAGTGGAATACATAGCCCTGTAGTTGAATATGCCATTCTCTTCTCCAACCCGGAGGAGTGAGGAATGATAGAATCAGGTTAAGGGTTGGGCAAACTTTATTGTACAGTAGGGTAAATGCGTAACAGAAGACTTTCTGAGCGTCTGTGGATCACTTTCTTCTCTCTGCTTCCCCACAGCACTCCCTATGCCATTCCATCCCGGCATCAGAGGGGCAATTTTCAGATACAAGACCAAGCCCAAGCTAACATGAAGGGAGAGCAAAAGCCTCCAGAGAGAAGAATGGAGGGGAAGGGGCAGGATGAGACCTCCAGGAGCTGGTTCAAGATCATAGTGAGTGCCCTGGCAAAATGGACCCAAAGTGCAGGAGGAGGTGAACAGAGGGAATTGTGTTGGACTCATATAGAAATGCTAGGTACTTCTCTGCGGAGAGGAGTGGGTAATCGGTCTTTTTATTACTAGGAATTAGCATCCTAGATCAAGTAAGGGCAGACACAGAGAAGCAATGTAAAGGGAACAGACTGACTAAAGGGAGAAATGGGTAGGTTGCCTAAGAGCAGAGGAAACTACAGCCAAGGAGAAGGAGCAACTCCACCCTGGAAGTCTCAGTTTAGCTCAAGCTGAATGTGGGAGGGGGTTGAGTCTCTGAGGTTTCTGTTGGAGAGACAGGCTAAGACATCCTGCCTTGAGCTAGGGTCACTTGGAATTTTACAAAAGGAAGTACATGTTAAACATCTTAAGTTGATTATTTGAAGAAAGTGTTTGGATGGAAAGAAAGGTTATTTAGGAAATCCACGTCTGGTACAAAAGTTCACAATAATGGATATTGTCCTACCATAAGAAATTAATTCAATGACACCACTCCCCCCCACCACCGCAAAAGGTGTGAAAGGAAGACATGCTTGAGTTTTATCTTAACCTTGGATTCCATTGTGTCAATCTCTTCTCCCATTTCTGGCTCTTAGATTCCATTTGGCATCAGATATGATGAGAAGTGGTTGCTGAATCTGATTCAGAAGCAATGCAGTATCTCCTTCACCCCAGTTGAAGTAAGAGAAGACAATGCGACAGATGAGAAGAAAGAGGGCAGATGAGCAGTGGCTTGGGTCTCATATTCTGTTTCTTCTGCCATTCTCCCTACAGTTTCACTATGAGAAAATGCAGGCCCAGTTCTTTGTTGAGAATGCCGACATTGCCTTCGCACTGAAGAGTGTCAACGGCACGATCTGGGATGAGAATAATGAAATGGTGTGTGTCAAGGGCGTGGCCAGGGCTAGTTAGAGGCAAGATGGCAGGACAGGGGTAAGGTCTTGCTTTATCCCAAGGCTCAGAATTCCTGGTGATTAGCCAGCTCCTCTTGGATCCCCTACAGATATCTGTCTTTGTCCACCCCTCTGATGCACCCCAGTCTGTGCAGAAGGAGCTGAAGCCAGAAAAGGTGGACCAGATAAAGGTAATGCAGACTCAAGACCAGTTGTGCATCCGTATCCAGACCTACATCTTCTTCCTACACCTATTGCCGCCACCCCCCGTCTCCACCTCAGACTCAGAGCCACTGACCCCATCTCTAACTCTACAGCTGACCATGAGCAAAAGATATGTAGTCTCCCAGCAATCTCTTAACATGCAGAGAGTCTGTTTGCCCCTGGTACATCTACAGCAGTAGTTCTAGGGCGGGCAAGAGCAGAGGGGGCTGTCTGGAAAGGAGACTTAGGGATGGTAATGTGGGGAGGGGTTGGTGCTGGAGCTGTACCAGCTGGGCTTCTCTCAGCCTTCTGATTCCCTCCCCTCGGCTTCTTGGATACTTGATCACCAGTGAAATTGAAATGATACCAAATCCTAGAAACGGCATGGCTGCCTCCCGGCAAGCTCATGAAAAGAACATGCTCAAGGTGAGGACTCAAGCCCAGTGCTTGGATTGATGGCGAATGTGTGAGAGATTAGGTAGAAGAGGCAGATTGGTCTCAGATATCCCCTGTTGGGGTCCTCACTCTAACTCTTTCCTCATCATAGCTTTTGCCCTCAAACCTGAGGGACAAGAAACCCTACCAACTGGATGGCCTATCCAACACTATGCAGAATGCCTCCAGCATCAAGGACTTGAACCTCTCCAACAGTGAGGTAAGGTGTGGTACCGGATCCTTCTTTGAAAAGAAGGTGAGAGTGCTCATGGGGTGGTGGCGAGAGTCAGGGAAGTGGATTTGTTGGAAAAGGAAAGGGCTGGAGGTGCAGGGTCCTCCTGGCCATCTTTCTCTGATCCATGTGTTTCCTTCCCATAATCACTCCCCTGAAGTCTGCAGGGGAGTTGGACAAGGGCAAAAGGCTGCAGCCAGAAGAGATGGGTGCAGACAGAAACCCCCTGTGCACCACCTTTCCCGATAAATCAACCAACATCAGGTCAGTTGTACTCTCCATCACCCTGTGGGATTCTGAACTATGCCTGACGGTGCCTGCTTGGAGGAGGCAGCACCCCTTTTCTTTTAGGAGGAACATACGCCCTATGCTCTTCTGTCTGTGTCCCTCACCTGTGCTTAGAGGTCTCCATTCCTTCCTCTGAACTGCTCACCTGTTTGGTCTGAGGCCTGTTTGCTGGCTAACTGCACCCAGCCTTCTCTATCATGCCCTCCCCAAGTGTGATCCACAAATCAGGGCTCCGCTCCCTCACTAGGACCAGAGTGGCCACTTTGAGCCACATGCTGTGACCTGGACTGGCAAGGGTCCTTCATCCAGCCCAGGGCCTCATGCTGAGACAGACATTCCTGCCTCCCTGCTGAGACAGGGATTCCTTCCCTTGTTCTGAGAGGGACCCTCCTTTCCTTGAACCAAATGTACCCCCCCTCTGCCAACCCCAGGCAACAATGGTGGCTTTCTTGACCATGTTGAGTGCTGAGGTCCTGGGAGGCTGCCATCATGACATCCATTCCTCTGACCCAATGCCAGGATCTGGGCCCTCCTTGAGAGAAACCAGGATTCCCTGAGTCAGGGGGCCAGAAGTGGGAGACTGCCAGGGAGCAGAGGGCTTCCTGAGGCAGGAATGGAAGGCAGAGGGCAGAAGGGCTTGAGGAGACAGAAGGGCAAGCCTCTCAGAGGCACTGACCCCTCTCCACCCCCCCCCCAACATATGTCACATCATCCTAACTGGTCCTTAAGAGGAGCCCCGGGGAGCCTGACAACAGGTATAATCCCTCAGGCAAGGAACCGACTGAGACAGGCACAGGTGCACTGGGGACATCAGGAGGGAAGGCTGTGATCATAAGCGGGGGGCCACAGACCCTCAGCCCCATGTTGACCTGGGGCTTGATCCCCTACTCCTTCTGCGGAAGGTCTTCTGCCCCTGTGGCTGCCCCATTCCCCATGCCCAGTTCAGACTGAGCTCACACAGGTGACAAAGCTTCAACCAGCATCCAATGGGCCCCCAGCCCAACACCTGCATGTTTTCCATTCCTACCTCGGGTTCCAGGGCCAGCCAGGGCAGATGAAGGAAAGGACTGCAGCTCAGAAGCCATTTCCCCCTTCTTTTCTCTTCGTCCCTAGCCCCACCACCATGGTAAAGCTTCATTCTTTTCCCTTTGCGTTGCTTTCTCTTCTCTTTGTCTCTACTCCCCTGTCTCTCTCACCGCTCCCCACCTACCTTCACTCCCACTTGTCTTCATCCCCCTCCTTCTCCCCCCTGTCTCCTGGGTCTTGCCTCACTCACCTCCATCCCTGGGGGTGTCATGGTCCTGAAGAATGCTGGGCCCCTAGTGAGATAGCAGAGTTCTGAGCTCCCACCCCGTTCCCTCTTCTCTCTGGAGTCTTCAGTGGGGACTAGGAGGGAAGAAAGGAGGCAGGGAGGGGGAGGAAGCCTTGGACCCTGGGATCCAAATGTTGCTTCTGGTGGCACTGGAGGTGGGAATCAGGATAATCTAGGTGGGAGCCACCCAGGGGGGAAGCAAGGGAGGCGAGGGTCTGGCAGGGGAATGGAATGAGAGAAAAGGGGAGAGAGAGTCTGTGCTTTTCCTCTAGGTCAGTCCACAAGGGAGATGCCAAGGGCCCTGCAGGCCTGGGACACTGCAGTGTAGGTGGGACATACTGGGCTGTGTGTCAGCTGTAAGTGTGCTTGCTCCCATGATGAAGGACACCTGCAAACTTTTACTGACTTTTCTGTTCTATCTGGATTTCTACAGCTCCATCCTGGAACTGTTTCCCAAGTTGTTATGCCTGGTAGGTGTATTCCTTGATCATTGACTCCTCTACTGGCACCGATGCCACTCAAACCTTGCCCAGAGGCCATTTAGGTCTTGTCAAAGTTACAATTTTCATGACTCTTAAACCTCATGGAGGTACAGATCCAAGTGGAAACCCAAAAAGGGCTCCAGATCTCCTTCAACCATGTTCTCCACAGGCATCAGGGACCCCAAGACAGTGATCTCAAATGCAGTCTTGTCGATGTAATCTCTAGGTCACTTTCACATCTGACCTCTGACCCTCACCCTCTCCCGGGCCCATCCTTTCCTGGATTGTCCAGCATCAGCTCCTGGTTGCACCACTCACTTCCTCTTCCTTTCCCCAGGATGGCCAGGAATCACCTTCACCAACCAGCGTTGGTATTGCAGCCCAAAAGAGGTTACCAACCTGCAAGGTGAGGAGGGCAGATCAAGCAGGGTTTTGGGTGGTGTGTGAGGAAGGGATATCAGCCGTGGTCCTGAGGACTGTTGTGACTTCAGGGAAGCTTCTTTGGATCTGATGCACTGAAGAGTCTGGTCCTGCAATTCCTGCAGCAGTAAGTACTCCTGAGAGCCTGGGAAAGGGGAGGGCTAGGATGGGTGAGGCCACCCAAGCTCAGGACTGCTGACTGGGTCTTGAAATCACATTTGAGGTCCAGACCCCAGAGANTCTATGACTCTGGAGACCGTCAGGGTCTCCTCGGTGCTTACCACGATGAGGCCTGCTTCTCCCTGACCATTCCCTTCAACCCCGAGGACCCAGCCCCGTGAGTAGCACAGCTCAGACTCTGCCCCTGGGCTGTGTGGCTCCCTGGCAGACACAGGGCAGCTCCTGGAAACACGCACACTGGCCAGACCACCACTTCCTGTTCCTCTTTCTCTCCCCAGAAGCAGCTTGTGCGAGTACCTCAAGGAAAACAGGAATATGAAGAAGATCAAGGACCCCTGTGCGTGTGTGATGGGGAAGATTGGGCAGGGAAAGGAGATGTGAGGGGACATTCATAGGACCCAGGGTGTGGCAACCCCTGACCTTCACTTGCTCCTCCGCCCCCCATAGACCTGCGTGTTCAGCTGCTGAAGCATACAAAACATGACGTCGTGCACTCCCTCTGTGTGCTGCCCAAAACTCAGCATGACCTTAGCTCCTTCGTGGTGGACATATGGTTCCAGATGGTGAGCGCCTGCTTCCCCCCAAGGGCAGCCCCCAGAATGTCACAGGTGCGTAGGGAGTTTAGGTGACTTACACCTGGGATCTTCCCTTTTAGGAGATGATGCTCTGCTTCTCTGTCAACGGAGTGTTCAAGGAAGGTGAGTGTGTGCAGAACCTCTTCCTCAGATGCCCCACTGCCCATTCCCTGCTGGTTGGGCTCCCTCTCAGAACTCTCCCAGCTTCCCTGATGGCTTCCCTTCTCTCCCTCTTCCTGGTGTGTTCTCCTGTCCCCACTCTGCCTTCACACCATCCTGGTCTGAACCAGGTCTATGCCTGTCTGCCCCACACAGCTTGGGCATTAGGGACACAGTCTGTGGAATTTGACAGCTCTCGCCCTAGATCCGTACTCTGTGACCTTGGGCTCTGAACCTGTAAGTTTTGATGGGTATTCATTGGTCCCAGCACATAGTAGGGTCCCTGTCACTGGGAACAGATTGCCTTCCCCATTCGGAACGCCCTGACTCCCAGAGAACAATTGTCCCCTTCAGCGTGAATGAATATCAACTCAGACCCTGACTGGAGAATGCTGTGTGAGTGTGTAAAGTATGTGGAATGCTAAGGGGTGTTGTTATTTGTTGTTTGTTGTTGAAGTGGAAGGAATGTCTCAGGATTCTCTTCGTGCCTTCACCAGGACCTTCATCGCTAACCCTGTCAGCAATTACAGGTGAATGCTTTTTTTTGTGCATGGATCACCCAGTTCAGTATGAGTTCAGGTGTGTGGAAATCACATGTTACTATCTTTGGTGTATTCTGTATTTTGTGAAAAGCCATTCGGTACTTCCAAGGAATTGTCTCTCCGAGTGGTGAAGAGAATGAGGTCTGGAATCATATTATGGGTTCTATCCCTGTTCCCAACACTCACTATCTTTGTGACCTTTGCCAAGTCACATGGTCTTGTTTTTGTGAGACATTTTCTTCCTCTGAATATTGAGATTAGACTGTCCACTCTTTGTCAGGTGTGCCTGGTAAGTATGGGTGTAAAATTGTCCATGATTTCGGGAGCAATGTTTAAATGTTCTCGTATTGTTTAAACTATCTCTCCAAATATTGGCTCTTTGAGGGGTGAAGAAGTAGAGGCACCATCCAAGAAACATGAATAGGAGATACTGCAGGGGTATGGAAATAATCATATAGCTGGGTGGGAGTGGGAGTAAGATCATTGTTGTGATGTGGGGCTGTCTATCTGTCCAGTTGTCTAAGGTCCCATTTTTCCTCCAGTCTATGCATCTTGAATGATACTCTGCTTGTGAGAGACATCAGACCTAAGGGGACCCAGAGCACATGCTCTATCCAAGTTCCCACACCTTCCTGCAGCTACTCTACCACCTTCTCCCAGAAGCAGCAAGGAATGGTGCAGTTTTTCACCACCTAGTCTAGGATGAACCTCCAGTGGTCTCAGAAGTGAGTGCCAGGGGTACGTGCAGATGGGAGGGTGATGGGAGGAGCTGAGGTGAGACTAATGGGAACCTGCAGGTAATTTGTATTGCTTATTTATTTAATTCATTATCACCTTGGATTTATGTGTTTTACCATAGAAGGTAGGCAGTTGTTTTGACCAGGTGCATTACTTTTTGAATTTATTTGACTTTGTTCCTTTATTAACAGACATTTGGGTTTCAGCAGTATTCCCAGCATGTACTGTGCCATAGGGCTCATTCCGTTGCCTATGTTGTGATAAACGTAGGGACATTGTTTTTTGTTTGTTTGTTTGTTTTGTTTTGTTTTGCATAGATTGGAAAATAGTACCGTGTATTCATATTGTCTCCATTTTAGTTTTAATGGATATCACCTTTGCTTTCTCCACACTAGGTAACTACATGACTACTATTGGGGTTATGCTGGTTCTCCCTTGAACCAAGGTAAAGTTCAGGAATTCTGGCCAAATGGGCAGAAACTGGGTGGCCTGGTGATGAGACTCAGGGTTCTTGGCTCTGTTGATATCCCAACTGCCTCTCTTCACTTCCTCCAGGTCAAGCACAAGATCGCAGAGGAGGTCCTCATACAGACCGACACAAGATCCTGAAAATACAGCCCTTACAAGAAGCCACTGGGTGTGGTCATCTTCCTCTTCATCATCATTGTTTATTATCTAGTCTGAGTTGTTAACTCCTGAATGAGTTGGAGGTCTGTTTTGGGCTGGGAAGCCAATGTTTAACTGATACTAATCCACCCAAAGACCAATTGCTGTGTAGTTTCCTACTCAGGATTCCTGATTCTCTTCTTAATAAATAGTGACATAGCATGTTATGTTGAATCCCTGCAAAATCCATTTGAAGCAGCTATTTTCATCACTGGCATACAGAGAAGTAAAGGGAGAGTCAGGGAAGGTCAGTGACTCCTGGAGAACAGTGGGGTAGAGACTTCAAATCTTAGACCTCTCTCTAAAGTCCAGGCTGTGTGTGCGCCCCAGGTCTATGTGCCTACTCAGGTGGGAGATGTTCTCTTACTCTGTTATACCTGGGGATAGCATTCTGTGCCTCTAGGATATTGGTTAAATATTTTTAGACAGAGAACAGTATTCACTCTTAGCCATACAAATCTGTTCAAATTTAAAAACAATCCATTTAGAGTAAAACAGCATTATAGAGCCCAAGAGAATCTGGGAAACAAAAATTGCCTTCATATATGACTCATATTGTATTAATATCTTTGATATATAACAAAATCAATAGAGATGAAACATATCAATCAAAAATTGTTATTAGAATTAATAGCAATACTCAAGGTATGTATGAGATCCATCCAACCATAATAACCTACAAAAACACAACCGAAGATGTTCAGATAAGGGACTAAATGAGAAAATAAAACTGACCTAAACGCTGGTATTCTCTGTCCCCAGGGTTTTAGTCATATATTTTTATACAGAACATAGTATTACTTTCCTAAGCATATAAATTTATTGAAATTTAAAATCAACCTTTTTAAAGAAAAATAGCATAAAAAGCACATGAAAAGCTTAAAATAAAAAATCATCCTCACGTATAACTGATAGAATATAAATATCTTTGATATATTAAAAAAATCAGTAGAGAGATCAGAATCTAAGATCAACCTAAAATTCTTATTAAAAGCAATAGTAAGAAGTTGATGCAACCAAGGTCAAAGAGGTCTTTGCCTGCCTTCTCCTCAAGGATTTTGATGGCTTACTGTCTTACATTTAGGTCTTTCATTCATTTTGAGTTTGTTTTTGTGTATGGTGTAAGAAAGTGGTTCAGGTTCATTTTTCTTCATGTCACTGTCCAGTTTTCCCAGCACCAGTAGCTGAAGAGACTGTCTTTATTCCACCGGATATTCTTTCTTACTTTGTCAAAGATGAGTTGTCCATATGTTTGTGGGTCCATTTCTGGGCTCTCTATTCTGTTTCATTACTCAACACATCTCCAGAGGCATGGTAAACAAAAGCAAAAATCAACTCTGGGGACCTCATCAAAATAAAAAGCTTCTTCCCAGCAAAGGAAACATCAGCAAAACTAAAAGGCAACCAATGGAATGGGAGAAGAAATTTGCAAAAGACATGTCAGCTAAGGGGTTAGTATCAAAAATCTATAAAGAACTTATCAAACTCAACATCCAAAAAACAAATAATCCAGTGAAGAAAGAGGCAAAATACATGAATAGACACTTCCTCAAAGAAGACATCCAGATGGCCAACTGACACATGAAAAAATGCTCAACATCACTCATCATCAGGGAAATACAAATCAAAACCACAATGAGATACCACCTCACACCTGTCAGAATGGCTAACATTAACAACTCAGGCAACAACAGATGTTGGCAAGTATATGGAGAAAGAGGATCTCTTTTGCACTGCTTGTGGGAATGCAAACTGGTGAAGTCACTCTGGAAAACAGTTTGGAGGTTCCTCAAAAAAATTAAAAAAAAAAAAAAAAAAAGAACTACCCTACGACCCAGCAGTTTCACTACTAGGTATTTATCCAAGGGATACAGGTATGCTGTTTTGAAGGGACACATGCACCCCAATGTTTATAGCAGCACTATCAACAATGGTCAAAGTATGGAAAGAGCACAAATGTCCATTCGTGGATAAATGGATAAAGAAGATGTGGTATATACATATAATGGAGCATTACTGGGCAATCAAAAAAATGAAATCTTGCCACTTGCAACTCCGTGGATGGAGCTAGAGGGTATTATGCTAAGGGAAATTAGTCAGTCAAAGAAAGACAAATATCATATGACTTCACTCATATGAGGATTTTAAGACACAAAACAGATGAACATAAGGGAAGGGAAGCAAAAAGAATATAAAAACATGGAGGGGGACAAAAACATAAGAGACTCTTAAATATAGGGAACAAACAGAGGGTTACTGGAGGGGTTGTGTGAGGGTGGATGGGCTAAATGGGTAAGGGGCATTAAGGAATCTACCCCTGAAATCACTATTGCACTATATGCTAACTAACTTGGATGTATACTAAAAAATAGATTAAATAGAAAAAATTTTAAAAAGCAATAGTAATGCCCAAAGAATCTACGGAAATCTATTCAAACATAACAAATATAAAAACACAATTGCAAACATTGAGATAAGATACTAAATGAGAAAGGAAATCTAAAGACTTTTATTTTAGGGAAAATACATTGTGTCTGTGTTTGTGTGTGTATGTGTGTGTGTTTGTGTATTGATATACTGTAGGGGGTATGTTTAAAACCTATTAATTATAAAAATACATTATATCAGGTAAAAATATTTGGAAGAGACATAACCTCTCAGAGGCAGGCATCTCTTCCTTTAGGTCAGAGTTCCTCTCCTTGGTAAATAGGGCACCTATTGGGGTCTGGCTGAGATGGAGAATTATTGATATGAGGAGAGCCACTCAGAGTCAGTTCTAGAAGGTGTTCACAGGAGGACCCTTCTTTGAGACCTTGGAGCATAGTGGAAAGAGGGAGTTTACATGTAGGGGCAGACCTTGCGTGCCTTCATGAGCAGATAAATACTCAGCTCTTCTGACCTTCACCTCCTGGTTGGCCCCTAGGTTGCTGCTGTCTGTGGCTGAGAACTAGGAATGCTTCCACAATTTCTTCCATATCTATTATAATCCTTACTCTCCATCCTGATTACAAGAGCAATACTTACTCAAAATCGGACAGGTCTGAGACCACAGGAAATTACCCAGGATAGGAGAGGTGAGGGCAACTATAGGACCCAGCCTGGTTTCTGCCATCACTAGCTCTGATGGCTTTTGCCTTATGAAGATCATGCTCAGATGTTTATCTTCTATGCATCCAATGTAGCTTTGGGTTAAAGATCAAGCTCACAATCCTATTTCTTCTTTTATATTCTTTGGTGATCCCAGTTTTAAAACTATTTTGTTGGGGCGCCTGGGTGGCTTAGTCGGTTAAGCGTCCGACTTTCGCTTAGGTCATGATCTCGTGGTTCATGGGTTCGGGCCCCGCGTCGGGCTCTGTGCTGACTGCCAGCTCAGAGCCTGAAGCCTGTTTCAGTCTGTGACTCCCTCTCTCTCTGACTCTCCCCTGCTCACGCTGTCTCTCTCTCTCTCTCTCTCCTAGAAATAAATAAAACATTTTTAAAAAAATTAAAAAAAAACTATTTTGTTATCCATTCTCTCTATATCAACAGAAAGGTCTTAGTTTAAGAGACACTAGTTGCCCTCCTAGGTCATTACTGGGTATCCTTTAAGCCAGAGCTCAATTTGATATATAATGGGGACCGAGTGAAGATTTATGAATGGGGGTAGTGATAAAATCATCTTCCTTTTGAATGACAGTGACCAGTATATATTAACAGCATAAATATTATAAACATATGTAGTTCCATACCTAATCTTATCACCAAGTTAATAACCATTCTTATTTTAAAATGACTAAGATAGAAATTACCGTAGTGGGGAGCCTGGGTGGCTCAGTCGGTTAAACGTCCGACTTCAGCTCAGGTCATGATCTTGCCGTTTGTGAGTTCGAGCCCCGCGTCGGGCTCTGTGCTGACAGCTCAGAGCCTGAAGCTTGCTTCAGATTCTGTGTCTCCCCCTCTCTCTGCCCCTCCCCAGCTCATGTTCTGCCTCTATCTCTCAATAATAAATAAATGTTTTTAAAAAAAGAAATTACTGTAGTAATTTTAACAATGAGGGTGCTTGCTCCAATTATTTTGAAAATACAGTTGATTTGAAAATGCAAATTTGTTCCAGTTCTATTGAGTTTATCTAAGAGAAACACTAGATTAAAAAAAGAAAATTATACCCAACTGATCCAAACCATGGGGGAATACACAAGCCCATCCCACAAATGTTAAATACCTACCAGCTTCCTCAGTTCACAGTATATGTTATCAGCCACACCCAACTACATTTGATGTTAGAATTTTTTTGGTCTGATTCAAGTAGTTTTCTTTCCACCACTTGATATCTGTACTATGTTGAGTATTTCGATCAATGAACATGGTATATCTCATCAATTATTTAGATTTCCACCACTATTTTGTAGTTTCCAGCATACAAGTCCTTATAAAAGTTTCTTCAAATTACACCTAAATAGTTTTTGAGTAATTGCAAATGACATTGTGCTTTTTGTTCCAATCAAATTAGAATATCCATGTATTCATTGCTAATTCAGAGACATACAATTGACTTGCAATTGATTTTTCTATTTCTCTTGTATCCTGCTACCTTGTTGAACTCATACTAGCTTTAGAATGTGTGTGTGTGTGTGTGTGTGTGTGTGTGTGTGTGTGTGTGTGTTTGTATTCCCCTGGGATTTTCTACATAGATAATTATGTAATCTGCAAATAGGAGAGTTTTTTATTCCTTTCAAATCTGTATGACTTTTATTTATTTTCTTTTTCTTTCTTTTTTTGTCTTATTGCCCCAGCCAGAGCATCCACACCGTATTCAATTTAAGTGGTGAGAGTGTATAGTTTTCCTTTATTCCAGATATTATTAGGTAGGGAACCATTTACTCTAGCATCATTAAGTATAATTTTCCTGTAGGTTTTCTATTGATATTCTTTATTAAATTGAAGAAGTTTGCCTTTATTTCACAAAGGAAAAATCTATTAGAGTTTACAAGTGAATTTATCAGTGTTGCAAGATACATTATCAAAATACAAAAGATATTGAATTCCTATGCATCATCACAGAACAATCTGAAAATGAAATTAGGAAGATAATTTCAATTACAGTAGCATCAAGGAGAATAAAATCCTCATGAATAAATTTTAGTGGGAAAATGAAAAACTTATATTCTGAAAACTACAAAGCATAATTGAAAGAAATCAATGAAGACCTGCTTAAATAGAAAGATATCTGTGGGGCACCTGGGTGGCTCAATCAGTTTAGTATCCTACTCTTGATTTTGGCTTGGGTCATGATCTCACAGTTCATGAGTTTGAGCCCTGTGCTGTCAAGGCAAATCCTGCTTCAGATCCTCTGTCTCCCTCTCTCTGCCAATCTCTCTCTCTCTCTCTCTCTCTCTCTCTCTCTCTCAAAAACAGACATTTAAGGAAAAAGGAAAGAAAGACATCTATGTTCTTGGAGTACTTAATATTGTTAAGTTAGCAATACTATTCAAATATATATGCTGACTCATCATAATCCTTATTAAAATCCAAGCTGCTTTTTTTTTACATAAATAAAAATCTGATTTTAGTTGGAAAACTTGGGGAAGGGCCAAGAATGCAAGGCATCATGGAAGTTCTTGGTTTCTCTCATCCCTGAAATACAGCTAGATCGCACCAAAACATTTTACACACCTAGGAAATTGATCTGAGGAGTAACACAACAATCTGCCTAACTTGAGTCACAGAACTTTCCAGGTACACAGTGTGGAGAGGTGAACTGTAGGAGAGAGAAGCTGCAGAAAGTAGGGAGTTGTTTTTGTGGATAGAGGACAGAGAAAGGAGGGGGAGAGTGCAGGTAAAACACTCCCCCTGAAAGTAGCTAGAGAGGAAGAGAAAGAGTGGAAACACTCACAAGGAACTGAACAAGAAATATGTTCCCTAAAACCATTTATGGGGAGAAAGGAGACGGTTTCAATACCATTAGCGCTCTATAACCAGGGGGGCACAGAGTCGTAAATTCCAGAGCTAAATACCTGGTGGTGCTCTGATGGGGAGGAAGAGCAAATTCCCAGGAGCAGGCAGCGAGGACTGAAGGGTCCTTGGACCACACGGGGAGAAGAAGTTCTCCTGCTTGGAGGGTATTTGGTAGAGGCCATGTGGCTTTCTCATAGGCAAAGGTCCCAAAGGACCCCAGAAAACAGCCACGTTTGCTGATATTGTAACAAAGATGCCAGAGTGCAGTGAAACCTAGCACCTGCTGTGTGTTGTGATTTGCCATAATCTCTGAAACTCTGGCACTGTGCGATACCATGAACTTTCTTTGGGGCAAGCTTGCACCTGACCATTGTTCAGCGAGACCCTCCCCCAGGGGGTCAGAGTGGGTCCAAGCATCAGAGTTCTCTGAAATGAGGTGTTTGGAAACACAGCCCCATCTGAAATAAAATCCGAGAGACAGGTGCCGCCAGGCAGGCTGATGGCTTGAATTGGATGTTATAGAAGCAGGGAATGGACAGAGGCCTGAAACAAAGGAAGGGTGCTTAATTGCAGGTCAGTGATAGCACAGATTTCCTGTGCCAGAGACTATGAAGTTGGGTAAAGCCAATTTCACATCTCTCAAGCATGCCCATACACAGGCGCATGGGCCACACTGATCCATTCTAGTAAGCTAAGCAGCGCCACCTAGTGGAGAACAGAGCCGCTACACCAAGCCCCGCCCAACTGCATCCTTCTAGCACACACGTGCCCTAGAGGACCACCACAAGTCTCTCAGCCTACTTAATGTACAGAATATAAAGTACTTCATAGTTTGGGTTCCAGGGGAAACTGGATATAAATTTATTCAGGTTTCATTCTGTTTTCTGGTCCATCTGTTAGTTTTTATTTTTTTGCTTTTGTTTAAATTGATTGTTTCTTTCGTCTTTTATTTTTCATGGATACAGAAAGAGGAAAAATTATTTTTATTTTCACTTTTAATAAAACTTTTAAATTCTTTTTACTGTGTTTTTTATTTTTTATAAATTATTTTATTCTATTTCACTTTCCTCACTTCATTTTATTCTATTTTATTGTATACTTTTTTTAACTTTAAAATTTTTTTCTTATTCTTTTCCTTTTAGTTCCCTGTTTTCTCTGTTCTATCAAGCTTCTTTCAACAACCAGACTAAAACACACCTAGGATCTAGCTTCCTTTATTTGATTTTTTGTGTTGTTCTTAATTTTTTAATTTTTCTTTTTTATTTTATTAACTTTTTTATTCCTTCAAAATGAAGGAATTAACTCAAAAGGAATGACAGGAAGAAAGGACTGCAGGAGTTTAATCAATACAGATATAAGCAAGATATCTGAACTAGAATTTACAACCACGAATAGCTGGGGTTGAAATAAGCGTAGAATCCCTTTGTGCAGAAATTAAAGAAGTAAAATCTAGTCAGAATGAAAGTAAAAATGCAATCTTGAAAGTATGCCACCATGGCAAGTATGGACAAATCAGAGCAGCGAATCAGTGATATAGAAGACAAAATTATGGAGACTAATGAAGCAGAAAAAAAGAGAGAAACTAAGTCAAAAAAGCACGATACAAGAATTAGAGAACTCAGTGACTTATTAAAAAGGAATGACATCCAAATCATGGAGTCTTATAAGATAAAGAGAGAGAAAAGGGGGTGGAGCGAATCATAGTGGAAAACTTTTCTAACCCGGGGAAAGACACAGACATCAAAATCCAAGAAGCACAGAGAACTCTCATTAGATTCAACAAAAGCCAACCATCAACAAGGCATATCATAGTCAAATTCATAAAATACACAGACAAGGAAATAATTATGAAAGCAGCAAGGGAAAATAGTCTTTAACCTATAAGGGAAGATAGATCAGGTACACAGCAGACCTATCCACAGAAATCTGGCAGGCCAGAAAGGAGTGGCAGGACATGTTCAATGTGTTGAACTGGGAAAATATGCATCCAAGAATTCTTTATCCAGCAAGGCTCATTCAAAATAGAATGAGAGATAAAAAAAAGTTTCCCAGATAAATGAAAACTAAAGGGGTTTGTGAACACTAAACAAGCCCTGCAAGAAATTTTAAGGGGGACTCTCTGAGGAGAGAAGAAATGAAACAAAACAAAAAAGACCTAAAGCAACAAAGACTAGAAAGGCCCAGAGAACATCACCAGAAACTCCAACTCTACAGGCAACACAATGGCAATAAATTAATATCTTTCAGTACTCTAAATATAAATAGACTAAACGTTTGAACCAAAAGACATAGGGTATCAGAATGGATAAGAAAACAAGATCCATCTATATGCTGTTTCCAAGAGACCCATTTTAGACATAAAGACACCTGCAGATAAAAAGTAAGGGAATGGAGAAAATTTTATCATGCTAATGGTTATCAAAAGAAAGCTGGAGAAGCTATTGTTATATCAGAAAAAAATATTTTTTAAAACGAAGACTGTAAAACATAAAGAAGGGCATTGTATCATAATTAAGGGGTCTATGCACCAAGATCTAACAATTGTAAACACTTATGCCCCCAAAGTGGTATAACCCAAATATATAAGTCAATTAATTACAAACATAAGGAAACTCATTGATAATAATACCATAATAGTAGGAGACTTCAACACCCCACTTACACCAATGGACAGATCATCTAAGCAGAAAACCAACAAGGAAACAGTGGCTTTGAATGACACACTGGACTGGATGGACTTAACAGATATATTCAAAACATTGCATCCTAAAGCAGTAGAATATACACTCTTTTTGAGTGCACGTGGAATATTATCTAGAGTAGATCACATGCGGGGACACAAATCATCCCTCAACAGTTACAAAATGATTGAGATCATGTCGTGCATATTTTCAGACCACAACACTATGAAACTAGAAATCAACCACAAGAAAAAATTTGGAAAGGTAACAAACACTTGGAGACTAAAGAACATCTTACTAAATAATGAATGGGGTAGCCAAGAAATTAAAGAGGAAATTAAAAAATACATGGAAGCCAATGAAAATTATAACACCACAGCCCAAAACCTCAAGGATGCAGCAAAGGCAGTCATAATAAGAAAGTATTTAGCAATTCGGGCTTTCCTAAAGAAGGAAGAAAGGTCTCAGATACATAATCTAACCTTACACCTTAAAGGGCTGGAAAAAGAACAACAAATAAAGCCCAAAACCAGAAGAAGATTGGGAATAATAAAGATTAGGGCGTAAATCAATGATATTGAAACAAACAAACAAACAATAGAACAGATCAATGAATCCAGGACCTGGCTCTTTGAAAGAATAGACAAAATTGATAAGTCACAAGCAATATTGATCAACGAGAAGAAGGAAAGGACGCAAATAAATAAAATCAAGAATGAAAGAGGAGAGATCACAACCAGCACTGCAGAAATATAAACAATAATAAGAGAATATTATGAACAATTGTATGTCAATAAATTGGGTAATGTGGAAGAAATGGAAAAATTCCTAGAAACATATAAACTACCAAAACTGAAACAGGAAGAAACAGAAAATTTGATCAGATCCATAACAAGTAGAGAAATTGAATTAGTAACCAAAAATCTCCCAAAAAGCAAGAATCCGGGGCCAGATGGCTTTCCAGGGGAATTCTACGAAACATTTAAAGAAGAGTTAACACCTATTCTTTTGAAGCTGTTCCAAAAAATAGAAATGGAAGGAAAACTTTCAAACTTCTATGATGCCAGCATTACTTTGATTCCAAAGTCAGACAAAGACCCCACTAAAAAGGAGAACTATAGACCAATTTCTCTGGTGAACATGAATGCAAACACTCACTACAAGATACTAGCCAATCATATCCAACAGTACAATAGAAGAATTATTCACCACGATCAAATGGAATTTATACCTGGGATGCAGGGCTGCTTCAATATCTGCAAATCAATTAATGTGACACATCACATCAATAAAAGAAAGATTAGGAACCACATGATTTTCTTAATAGATGCAGAGAAACCAGTTGACAAAATACAGCATCTTTTCTTGATAAAAACCCTCAAGAAAGTAGGGATAGAAGGATCATATCTCAAGACCATAAAAGCCATATATGAAACACCCACCGCTAATATCATCCTCAGTGGGGAAAAACTAAGGTTCCCCTTAAGGCCAGGAACAAGACGGGGATGTCCATTCTCACCACTGTTCTTCAACATAGTGTTGGGAGTCCTAGCATCAGTAATCAGACAACAAAAAGGAATAAAAGGCATCCAAATCAGCAAGGAAAAAGTCAAACTTTCACTCTTCATAAACAACATGATACTCTATATGGAAAACCCAAGAGATTCCACCAAAAACTGCTACACCAAAAACTGATCTATGAATTCCGCAAAGTCACAGGATACAAGATCAATGCACAGAAATTGGTTGCATTTCTGTACACCAATAATGAAGCAGCAGAAAGAGAAATCAAGGAGTCGATCCCATTTACAATTGCGCCAAACCCCATGAAGTATCTAGGAAGAAACCCAACCAAAGAGGTGAAAAATCTATACACTGACAACTGTAGAAAGCTTATGAAAGGAATTGAAGAAGACACACACAAAATAATTGAAAAAAAAAATTCCATGCTCATGGATTGGAAGAACAAATATTGTTAGAATGTCAATACTACCCAAAGAAATCTACACCCCTGTCAAAATAACACCAGCCTTCTTCACAGAGATAGAACAAACAATCCTAAAACTTGTATGGAAGCCAGAAGAGATCCTGAATAGCCAAAGCAATCTTGAAAAAGAAAACCAAAGCTGGAGGCATCACAATTCAGGACTTCAAGATGTATTGCAAAGCTGTAAACCTCAAGAAAATTGTGGTACTGCCATAAAGACAGACACTTAGATCATTGGAACAGAATAGAGAACCCAAAAATAGACCCAAAATGTATGGCCAACTAATATTTGGCAAAGCAGGAAAGAATATCCCATGGAATAAAGACAGTCTCTTCAGCAAATGGTGTTGGGAAAACTGGACAGCAATATGCAGAAGAATGAACCTGGACCACTTTCTTACACCGTAAACAAAAATAAATCCGAAATGGATTAAAGACCTAAACATAAAACAGGAAGTTGTCAAAATTCTAGAGAAGAAAGCAGGCAAAAACCTCATTGACCTTGGCCGCAGCAACTTCTTACTCAACATTTCTCTGGAGGCAAGGGAAACAAAAGCAAAAATGAACTACAGGGACCTCATCAAGATAACTTCTGCACGGTGAAGGAAATAATCAGCAAAATTAAAAGTCAACCAACAGAATGGGAGAAGATATTTGCAAATGACGTTAAAGGGTGAAAATATCCAAAATCTATAAAGACCTTATCAAAGTCAATACCCAAAACACCCAAATAATCCAGGGAAGAAATGGCAGAAGACATGAATAGACTCTTTTCCAAAGAAAACATACAGATGGCTAACAGACACATGAAAAAATGTTCAATATCACTCATCATCAGGGAAATACAAACCAAAACCTACAATGAAATGCCACCTCACACCAGCCAGAATGGCTAAAATTAACAATTCAGGCACTGACAGATGTTGGCGAGGCTGTGGAGAAAGAGGATCACTTGTGCGCTGCTGGTAAGAATGCAAACTGGTGCAGCCACCCTGGAAAACAGTATGGAGGTTCCTCAAAAAAATTAAAAATAGAACTACCCTACAACCCACCTATTGCGCTACTAGGTATTCATCCAAAAGATACAAGAGTGCTGTTTCGAAGGGGCACAAGTTTATAACAATGCTATAGACAATAACTAAAGTATGGATGAAATATTATTTGGCAATCAAAAAGAATGAAATCTTGCCATTTGCCATAACATAGATGGAACTAGTGTGTATTATGCTAAGCAAAATTAGTCAATCAGAGAAAGACAAATATATGGCTTCACTCATATGTGGAATTTAGAGAAGGGAAGCAAAAATAACATAAAAACAGGGAGAAGGACAAAACATAAGAGACTCTTTTTTTTTTTTAATAGTTTATTGTCAAATTAGTTTCCACATAACACTCAGTGCTCATCCCCACAAGTGTCCTCCTCCATGCCCATCCCCCCCTCCCCCCACATCCATCAGTCCTCAGTTTTTGTCAGCATTCAAGAGTCATAAGAGACTCTTAAATTCAGAGAACAAACATGGTTGCTCGAGAGGTTTTGGTTGGGGGGATGGGCTAAATGGTCAAGGGGTATTGAGGAGGGCACTTGTTGTAATGAGCACTAGATGTTATATATAGGTGATGAGCCAGTGGATTCTACTCCTCAAATCATTATTGTACTATATGCTAACTAACTTCAATGTAAATAAATAAAAAGAAAAGAAAAATTAAAAAATAGCTGACAAACCATGAGAGTCTCTTGAATGCCGAGAACAAACTGAGAGCTGATGGGGGCGGGGGGNTTTCAACAGCTTTCTGTACATTGATTTTTGTATCCTGTGAATTTACTTAATTCATTTATTAGTATTATTAATTAATATGTTTTTGGTGGAGTCTGTAGGGTTTTCTATAAACAGTATCATGTTATCTGCAAATGGAGAAAGTTTGGCTTCTTCCTTCTTGTTTTGGATGCCTGTTGTTGTTGTTTGATTGTTGTGGCTAGGACTTTCAGCACTAAGTTAAATAATAATGGTGACAGCGATCATCCCTGTCTTGTGGCTGACCATAGAGGAAAAATTCTCACTTTTTCCTTATTGAGGATGATATTAACTGTGGGCTTTTCATATATGGCCTTTATTATGTTGAGGTATTTTCCCTCTAACGATAGTTCGAATTTTAGTTTTTGTTGTTGTTGTTGTTGTTTTCCTTTGCTGTGCAGAAGCTTCTTATTTTGATGTAGTTCCAATAGTTTACTTTTGCTTTTGTTTCCCTTGCCTTAGGGGACATATCTAGAAATACGTAGCTACAACCAATGTCAGAGAAATTACTGACTGTTGTGGAATTCTTAAGCTTTTCTTTCTTCTCTGGTTCTTAAAACTTACCAGGCTGGTTACTGGAAACCTCTTCTGTTTTCCGTAAGGTGGCACTATAGTTCAAGTTTGTGTTTTCTCACCTGCCCAGAGATATCCTGGTCTGCTTTCCCAAAACATTCTGTTTATTGGAGCTCTCTATTACCACTGCACTTGGGATTGGACACTGGGAGCCTCCCCAACAAGAGGAGAGGTGTCGGTTTAGCATTCAGGGTGTTGGGAGTGCCTGCAGGCCTTCCGGGGGGGGGGGGGGGTTTGGG
>NW_027532253.1:167665-171717 GCF_008692635.1 Crocuta crocuta
CGGGCCAACTTCCTACTGAAATCCTGCGTGCAGTCAGCATGTATCATGCCCCTTTACTGCCCTTTGATATTCTTATCTGCCTCTTCCCCAGTATCCTCTGCCCCACCCGCTAGTCAAACCATGGAATTCTCACCTTAGTAATCTGGGTGCTACTTGAGAGAAATATGTTTGTCCAGCAGCATCCAACAAAGCTGAGGTCGCCAGGCACTCACTCACTTTCTCCTTTTTCTGCATGAGAGGTCACTGCCAGCTAGCTTAGCGTTATGCTGTTTTGCCTTAGGTGGGCAGCACTGTCAAATTTCCTCTTACTGTCTTCAGTGCATTCAGACTCATATTTTTGTTGTTGTTGTTCCAAGAGCTACGTAGAATCTCCACTCGGGAAGACTGCACTTCTACAAAGTCTCTCATGTCTGTGGGTTTCTGCCCAAATCAGCACTCTTCAGGTTTTCCCCTATTATGGCCAAGAGGGGTTAGAACAGATTAGTAGGTTCCAGCTGATTTCACAGCCTGTTGAGGTTTGTCAGTCTATTACCAGATGCACAGGTGAGCAAGACCCCTTCTGGGGCCTTTGGTGTGTGATGCCAGATCCCACAACTCACACGTATTTGTGAATAGATGGCTAATTAGTTGTCAAAAGAGGGGGCCAAAAGGAAGGACATTTTATGCTTCCATGATGCCGACATTCGGTTCTACAACTATTCATTCTTAGAAATTTCTGAAAACACATCTTTTGAAGTTATACCGTAATTTATTGAATCAACCTGTAGTTGATATATTTTTATGTTTTCAAACGTTTTATTATCAATATTACACCTTATGCATATAATCTTCCATAAAATATGTGCCAGTATATCCTCCTACCTGCAAAAATATAGTACATTATTTTATATATCATGCTCTGATAAACATGAGTCATAATCATTTCTAAATACCAAATATATAGAATTGTAGATAGAAATACATGACACAAATGTACTCATCAACCAATTTATAACATACTAGCATTTTATCATGTCTGATTTAGATTTTTTAAAGAAATGTTATGAATATGCCTCAACTCATCTCACTTTTCTTTCATTCCATTCTCCCCCCAGAGACCACCACACTTTAAAGCCAATATACCCTTATGTATGCTTTTATACTTTCACTAGATATTTTTATGTCCATCAATAATATACAACCTTACTTTTAGAGAGTTAAAGACTGTTGAAAATGATCCTATAAGAAATGTGTGCATTGGGAGCTCCTTGGTGGCTCAGTCCGTTAAGCGTCTGACTCTTGATTTGGGCTCAGGTCATGATCTCATAGTTCATGCTTTTGAGCCTTGTGTCAGGCTCCATACTGAGGGTGCAGAGCCTGCTTAGGACTCTCTCTCCCTCTCCCCTGCTCACGCACTTTCTCTCTCTCTTTCAAAATAAATAAATAAACTTAAAAAAAGAAATCTACGTTTTTGAAACAGACTTTTCTTGCATAATATTATGCTTTGTTATTCATACATATTGATATATAGAGTTATAGGTCTTTTATTTTAACTGAAGCATAATGTTTCATTGTATAAATTCACCACCATCCGTTTCTTTTGCTATTATTAAGAGTGCAAAGTTATTGTTTGTTTGTTGTTATTATTTGTATATTTTTACCTTTATTTTCCATAAATATTTTTGCTTTGTACATTATTAGAGTAGAATGAGTATCATTGTTCTTGCTTCTTTTCCCTCCTTGTGCCAACAAAATGTTTCAATATTTTATCAATCCTGTCTGGCCAAGGTTTTCTTATATGCCCTTAAATAACAAGCATTTAAGATGTTTGCTAAACAAACAGAATCCCAAGTCCATGTCCTGAAGGTTCTAATTCATCAGGTCAGTTAAGGGATCTAGAAGCTTGTATTTTTCAGTAGTGCCTCAAGCATTTCCAAAGATCAGCCAAAATCTGGGAACCTCTTTGATCAGTTAAAAAGAAATAGTCTCATTAAATTCTTATTTGTCTTTAATTTTTAGTGCAATTCAACTTCTGTTCTTTTGTATCTTCATGGTCTTTAATAATTGGGTTAAAAATTTAAAATACAGACATGCATAATGCAGCAATTTATCAAATTTGATAAACATCCTTGTTGATTTTTTACCATGCAAATACATCAACGAAAGACAACTTTAAGAACTCAAGTAAATATACAGTAGAATGGTAAATAACTTCTAAGCAAAGTATCCCTTATACAAGAAACTATTTTTCACTAAACTAGTAACTTTTATGTGGTAGATGAGAATTTCCTAATACTGAAAGTTTTATTACTGTTTCTTTTCACGGTTATTAAATATTTTTGTTGCATTTGTTTCCTTTAAAAACTTTTTAAAATGTTTTATTATTTCTGAGAGAGGGAGAGAGACAGCGTGAGCAGGAGAAGGTCAGGGAAAGAGGGAGATACAGAAAACGAAACAGGCTCCAGGCTCGAACCCACCAACCGTGAGATCATGACCTGAGCCGAAGTTGGACGCTTAACGGACTGAGACACCCAGGCGCCCTTGTTGCAATCGTTTCAAATCAAAACATTGTTCCATATGATAACACAAGTCACAGAAAAATAGTGCTGGGAAAATTACTGATGCTTTAAAATATGTAACAATTAAAGTAACACACCCAGTTCAGAGCTTGATAAGATTTTTTAAAGCATTTTATTCCTCTTTATAAAGGCCAGTTCATCATGATGATGTCAGAAAGAATAATTTTTAAAAATTCCAACTGAGACGAAACCCAACATAAATGTGATAGTCTCCCTAAGTCTTAAACAAAATGCAAAAGATTGTCTGCTTTATTTATACTTTCATCACACAGAGTCACACGTAAATTATATGCATATATAGAAACATTTCATTTCTTTTAGGGTGCATAAAATTCCAGTGTATTAGTGTATCAAAACTTGTTAAATGACAAATGTGGTTGATGCCTCACACGGAAGATTGCTCCACCGTCAAAGCGCCAACATAGCTCCTGCTGAAAAATACTGATAGTTTTGGATTATTTTTTTTTAATTTATTGTTTATTTATTTTTGAGGGAGAGAGAGACAGAGTGCAAGCGGGAGAGGGGCAGAGAGGAGACACAGAATTCGAAGCAGGCTTCAGGCTCTGAGCTGTCAGTGAAGAGCCTGAAATTAAGGCCTCCATTAAGAGCAACCTCGGGCTGCACGTAGCCCCAGTTCCAGTTCCAGGAAAAGCCTCAGATTGTTCAAGGCTAAAGCCATCCTCGGACCGCCCTCAGGTCAGCTAATCAAAAAACATTCCTATGGTCTGAGTCAAGGCTGGGAACTGCAAACAGTTATTTTATACAAACTAGCCAATTTCTCACCGCTTGCCTGAACCCCACGTGGGCCCTTTGAACTCACCTCATAATTGGTCATTTTCAAAGATTCTCAAAAGTCATGATTGGGTCCCACCAAAAGTAATGAACACCTCACAGATACTGAATGGTCAAAGCTGTTGCCACGAGTGCTGCTGTACAATTGTAATTGGTGCTTATGTGATGATGCTCTACGTACAACGTGTGCACTGTAACACCCCCGTCCCTTCCCCCATAAAAACCCTACTCGCTATTGTTCGGGGCTTCACCTTGCTGCCATGACACCGGTAGGCAGGTGAGCCCCTGCTCGAGCTTGTAATAAAGACCCTTTTGTACTTGCATCGGTGTCGGCTCCTTGGTAGTCTCTGNGCTTATGTGATGATGCTCTACGTACAACGTGTGCACTGTAACACCCCCGTCCCTTCCCCCATAAAAACCCTACTCGCTATTGTTCGGGGCTTCACCTTGCTGCCATGACACCGGTAGGCAGGTGAGCCCCTGCTCGAGCTTGTAATAAAGACCCTTTTGTACTTGCATCGGTGTCGGCTCCTTGGTAGTCTCTGCGGACTCACGAATCGGGCACAACATCAGCACAGAGCCTGATGTGGGCTCGAACCCACAGACCAGGACCACGAGATCATGACCTGAGCCCAAGTCAGACGATTCGAGAGTCCACAGAGACTACCAAGGAGCCGACACCGATGCAAGTACAAAAGGGTC
>NW_027532254.1:0-508 GCF_008692635.1 Crocuta crocuta
AATTCTCTCTTTGTCCTTATATTTTGCCAGTTTCACTATGATATAGCGTGCAGAAGATTGACTCAAGTTTTGTCTGAGGGGAGTTCTCTGTGCCTCTTGGATTTCAATGTCTGTTTCTTTTCCCAGATTGGGGAAGTTCTCATCTATAATTCGTTCACGAACCCTTTCAGCTCCTTTCTCTCTCATTCTTCTTCTTATGGAATTCCTATGATACGGAATTTTTCTCTTTGATTGTATCACTCAGTTCTCAAACTCTCCTTTCATGCTCCTGGAACAGTTTATCTCTCTTTTTCTCGGCTTCCTCTTTTTCTATAATTGCGTCTTCTAATTCACCTATTNCCTTTCTGCCTCTTCAATCCGTGTATTGGATGCCTCCATTTTATTATGCACCTCGTTTATAGCATTTTTTAATTCATCACAACCATTTTAATGTCCATAATCTTTGTAGCAATAGCTTTTCTGGTGTCTTCCATGCGTTTTTCAAGCCCAGCGATTAATTTTATGACTA
>NW_027532255.1:0-503 GCF_008692635.1 Crocuta crocuta
TCACCACAGCAGAGTGAAGCCAGCATCCGGGGACTGGGAGTGCATACCTGATCCGTCCACGTTGTGTAAGCTGACCATACAGAAGAAGCGAGCTGCCACGGCAGAGACTCCAACGGGAGACTACAGCCCTGCTTTAGTCACTCCGGAAGCTGACTAATCTACGCACGGCAGAAGCTTGAGGAATCGCCGGTCCGGAGAAATAAATAGACTGTCCTTATNAGACTGTCCTTATTTCTTACATCTGCCTCTTACTGTAATGCACTGTCACCCCTTGTCTCTATTATTGCAATTTTTGCTTTACTTCTTGCTATTGGATTGGCAGAGGTTGCTCCAGCCAGCTGGAAATGTCGCGAAAGGTTTCTGTTAGCACTCACTTTTCTCTTGTGGGTAGGATGTTTTGTTGGTATTGGTTGTTTTCAATTTGGACTCCGCTTTTAAACCTGGATCTTTCATCATGAGATCCATGCATTCGCATAACCAGGTCAGGCCAAGGAATCACCTGG
>NW_027532256.1:0-158 GCF_008692635.1 Crocuta crocuta
CAGAGAGAAATGGAGAGAGTGAGAAACCCAACAGGCTTTGTGCTGTCAGCACAGAGCCCAACGTGGGGTTTGAACTCATGAACCCTGAGGTCATGACCTGAGTTGGATCCAAGATTAGATGCTTCAGTACTGAGCCACCTATGTGCCCCAAGACTATC
>NW_027532256.1:548-839 GCF_008692635.1 Crocuta crocuta
GTCTGGAATTGTGATGTCTCTAGCTTTGGTTTTCTTTTTTTAAATTATTTTTATTTTTTTTTCCCTAGCTTTGGTTTTCTTTTTCAAGTTTCTTTTGGCTGTTTTGGGTCTTTTGTGGTTTCATACAAAAGTTAGAATTATTCTAGTTCTGTGACAAATGTTAGTTTGATAGGGATTTCATTAAATATGTAGCCTGTTTTGGGTAGTATATACATTTTAACAGTATTTGTTCTTCCCATCAAAGAACATGGGATGTATTTCCATTTCTTTTGTCCTCCTCCATTTCCTTCA
>NW_027532257.1:0-852 GCF_008692635.1 Crocuta crocuta
GAGGTTGAATTACTATATTGTACATCTGAAATCAATGTAACATTGTGTATCAACTACATTCAAGAAAATTTTTTAAGATTCACTGATTTTTAAGTGTCTTATCAATGGTCTTTAGTAATTTTAGAGTTCTGCAACCATCACCTAAGTCAAATTTAGAACATTTTCATCCAGATGGCCAACAGACATATGAAACAATGCTCAGCGTCCCTCATCATCAGGGAAATACAAATCAAAACCACACTGAGATACCACTTCACGCCATCAGAGTGGCTAAAATGAACAAATCAGGAGACTCTAGATGCNAGGATGTGGAGAAACGGGCACCCTCCTACACTGTTGGTGGGAATGTAAACTGGTACAGCCCCTCTGGAAAACAGTGTGGAGGTTCCTCAGGAAACTAACGATAGAACTCCCCTATGACCCAGCAATAGCACTGCTAGGAATTTACCCAACGGATATAGGAGTGCTGATGCATAGGGACACATGGACCCCAGTCTTCATAGCAGCACTCTCAACAAGAGCCAAAACATGGAAAGAGCCTAAGTGTCCATCAACGGATGAATGGATCAAGAAGATGTGGTTTATCTATACCATGGAATACTCCATGGCAATGAGAAACAATGAAATCTGACCATGTGTAGCCATGTGGATGGAATTTGAGGGTGTTATGCTGAGCGAAATAAGTCAGGCAGAAAAGGACAAATACCATATGTTTGCACATATAGGAGGATTAAGAGGAACTTCATGTAGGACCATAGGGGAGAAGAAGAGGGGAAAATAGTTGGGTAGAGGGAGGGAGGCAAACCGTAAGAGACTCTTGAATACTGAGAACAAATTGAGGGCTGATGGGGG
>NW_027532258.1:0-391 GCF_008692635.1 Crocuta crocuta
AAGTACGGAGCTCCTTACTTCTCCGCCATCTTGCCCCCTCTCTAGATGATCAAAGTTTTATTGGCCAACAGTAAGAATCATGCAACAGAGCCATTGTTAAATGAATGTCTAGAACAATATGTAGATATGTCTAGAACAATATGTAGAATTAGACTGTTAGAAATTGAAGGGAGAGAAAAATTGATAAATATAATGACACAGTAAGTGTTTCACAAGAAGATAACTTATATATCAAAATATTAGGGGAATCCTTTTAGAAAGCAAATGAACCCTTTAAATACTTTGGCAAAAATTATCTTATTTTCATGTTGTAAAATTTAAATGGAAAATAATGAGTATAGTAGAATAATTTGGTTGGGAAAATAGATCCCAAGTTCCTCTTTTAAACACC
>NW_027532258.1:807-1016 GCF_008692635.1 Crocuta crocuta
CATTTTATTTGGCTCTGCAGTGAAAATATTTACAAAATTATAATTTTAAAATTATTAAATACATATATTAAAAAGTATTAAGTACATATTTATATAACTTTAACAAACTGTAAAGATATTTTAACTATATTTAAAGTACAGGATTTATGTTTTAAATCTTATCAATTTAAAAAGAAAAGGTCATGTTAATTTTCTCCCTGACTTCCTGG
>NW_027532258.1:1034-1532 GCF_008692635.1 Crocuta crocuta
TTAAAATCAATAAATGGTGGTGTTTGTGTGTCTCAGTCAGTTAAGCCTCTGACTTTTGATTTCTGCTCAGATCATGATCTCATAGTTCATGAGATCAAGGCCCACATCAGGCTCTGTCAGTGCTGAGCCTGCTTAGTATTCTCTCTCTCCCTCTCTCTCTGCCTCTCCCCTGCTTGTGCTCTTTCTCTCTCTGTCTTAAAATAAATTAAACATTAAAAAAATAAAATCAAATAAAATCAGTAAATGAAGAAATAAGTCTTTCTAAAGATAAACAATAGAAGAATTATAAAAAACAAAATGTACTAACACAGAAAGATTGGAGAAAAAGGTACTCTGATTGAACTCAACTATTTATATTTAAATAAGGTATAAGCATATTAGTTAGAGTTATTGTGATAATCATGAGAAAAACAAAAGAAATGACTAAGATTCTCTCTGTCCTTGTCTCTCTCCATCTCTGACTGTCTGTCTCTCTGTCTTTCTCTTCCATTCTATGCT
>NW_027532258.1:1585-3032 GCF_008692635.1 Crocuta crocuta
TGAGTTGATACATTTAATATCAATTAAGATCTAGTTCATAGGAAGTAGCATATGGGAACTGGGAAATGAGATATACAAGAGCAATGTGTATATATAATCGAAGTTAAGATGGCATTATATTGAAGTATATGTTTTCAAGTTAAGATGTTGATTGTAATTGTCAGGAAAACTGCTAAGGAGACAACTCAAATATTTATTAAAATAACCAGAAAAGGAATTGAATAATATACTAGAAAATATATATTTACCACAAAGAAAGGAATAAAGAAATAGAAAGAAAAAACAAGAGACATATAAAAAAACAAATAGCAAATTAGCAGATATAAATTCTAAATTATCAGTAATTAGATTAAATGTAAATATATTAAATATTCTAATCAAAAAGCAGAGATCAGCAATAGGGATAAAAATTTAAAAATATAATGGGAGGAAAAGTCTACAATGCAATTTTTTAAAAAGGCAAAGTTTTTGAATATGGATTTCCCCAAGGAAAGTATGTATAAATGGTAATTAAGAAAATGAACACATGCTCAACATCATTAGCCATCAGGGCAGTGCCAACAAAAATCACCATAAATTGCAACTTTATATCCACTAGGGTGGTGGATAAATAGAACAGATAATAATATGTGTTGATAAAGATGTGGTAAAATTGGGACTCCCAAACATTACTGGTGGGAATATAAAATGTTGCAGTGTATATGAAAAACAGTTTGGCAGTTCCTCAAAAAATTAAACATAGTGTTACCTTATGCCTCAGCAATTCCACTCCTATGTGTATACCCAATAGAAATGAAAACAAATGTCCACACAAAGACTTGAACACGAATGTTTATAGCAGAATTTTTAATAAAGGCTCCAACATGGAAACAATTCAAATATCCATCAACTGAACAAAAGATAAATAATATAAGGTATATCCATGAAATGTAATACTATTAAGCAATAAAAAGAAATGGAGTACTAGTACATGTTACAATATGGATGGACTTTGAAAACATTACGCTATGTGGAAGAAGCCAGTCTCAAAATACCACATATTATATGGTACTATTTACATAAAATATCCAAAATAGGCAAATAGTGACAGAAATTTAATAGTGATTAGTGGTTGGAAAGGATGAGGAGAGAGAGAAATGACGGCTAATAGGTATGTGGTTTCTTTTTGGAGTGATAAAAATATTTTTGTAATTAGTAGTTATGGTTGCACATTCTTGAGAATGTACTAAAACTTCTGAGTTAAACACTTTTAAAGGGATATATTTTATAGTATGTGAATATTATCTCAATAAAGATTATTTAAATTAATAAACCAATTTTATAGAAAGATGTAAAAACACAAGAACTAGTAGGAATGAATAGCATTTTCCTGCATAGGAAAAAATGAACACCTCAAATTATTCCAAAATGAATACATAAATTTGACTATTCCAAAATTTTAGAATTG
>NW_027532258.1:3065-3231 GCF_008692635.1 Crocuta crocuta
CCTGGGTGGCTCAATCAGTTAAGCATTGGTCTCTTGATCTCAGCTCAGGTATTGATCTTAGGGTCATGAATTCAAGTCTCTGGGCATAAAGCCTAGTTAAAAAAAAAAGTAAACTAACTCTAAAGTCAGATGGATAAGAATAGAAAAATATTTATGAAGCATAATT
>NW_027532258.1:3342-4371 GCF_008692635.1 Crocuta crocuta
ATTAGAAACTGATTAATAAATTTTATTACCTAATTGGCAAAAAGATATCATAAACAAAATCAAATAATTAACAGACTGTGGGTAGTCTTTCCAGGTAAAATACAGGAAACCCAGTTAAATTTGAATATCTGATAAACAATCAACTTTTAAAATATAATTATGTCTCAAATATTTTCTAAATTTGCTGATTCTAACTATGGGTTAACTAGTTAGCAAAAAATCCCATTTGCTGAATAAGGAAAAGGCTAGGGGTGCCTGGGTGGCTTAGTCAGTTAAGTGTCCAGTTTCGGCTCAGGTCATGATCTTGTGGTTCCTGAGTTCGAGCCCCACATCCAGCTTTCTGCTGTCAGCACAGAGCTTGCTTCAGATCCTCTGTCTTCCTCTCGCTCTGTCTTTACCCCACTCACACACACTCTTTTAAAAATAAATAAACATTAAAAAAAGAAATACGTGCAAAGTTTCAAACAACCAATTCAGAGAAGAAAATAAAAATGTAAATATTCATGTGAAAAGAGACTCAATGTCACTAGTGGTCAGGGAAATTCCAATTAAAATGAAAATGTAGAGGCGCCTGGGTGGCTCAGTTGTTTAAGCAACTGTCTCTTGATTTTGGTTCAGGTCAAGATCTTGGCCTCATAGGATTAAGCCCCCTATCAGTCTCGCTCTGTGCTGACACGGTGGAGCCTGCTTGGGCAAAGAGGGAAAGGGAGAATCCATTCTGCCCTATTCCTGGTCTCTCTCTCATAATAAATAAATAAGCTTTTTTAAAAATGACAATGTAATTACCACATTTTTACCCATCTGATGGTAAAACTAACAAGGATAATAACATCTAGTATTGGCGGAGATAAGAGAAAAGGCACTCTTATTGACATGGGGTTTGATCTCATGGCCCTGGATTCATGACCTGAGCCAAAATCAAGATTTGGATGCTCAACTGACTGACCCTCCCAGGCGCCCCTCAACTCAGTTTCTTAATAATTGTTTTATGTAGCGTTTAAAAATTAGATAAGAAAAAAGAGTTACAAG
>NW_027532258.1:4641-21254 GCF_008692635.1 Crocuta crocuta
GTTACAAGCCAATAATGCACTTAATATCTTATTTTATATTTTACTATATACTTACCATTACTAGTACTATTGATGGACTGTTTGGTTGATTAGAATTACTGCATAGCGTCTTTTTATTTCATCCTCAGTACTCTATCTTCTAGCAAAACATTTTCTCTGTTTTTGTTTATTTGGGTGACATGTTAATTTCTTCCTCATTTTTGAAATATAGTTTTATTAAGTATGGAATTCTTGGTCAACAGTCTCTGTCAGCACTTTAAATATTTTAGCCCGTGGCTCTCTGGCCTCCAAGATTTTTGTTGGGAAATCAGTTATAGATCTTAAGTTTTTTTTTTTTAAGTTCATTTATTTATTTTGAGGGGGAGACAGAGAGAGAGGGAGAAAGAAAAAATCCCAAGCAGGCACTGAGCTGTCAGTGCAGAGCCTGGTGCAGAGCTTGATCTCACGAACCATGAGATCATGACCTGAGCCGAAATCAAGAGTTGGATGCCCAGCTGACTGAATCACCCAAGTGCCCCAAGATTTTCTTTTATGTGATGATTTACTTCTCTCTTGCTGTTTATAATATTCTTTCTTTGTATGTAGTTCTGAATTTTAATTATGATGTGCATAGGTGTGGATCCCATTGAGTTTATCTTACTTGGAGAGTTTTGAGAGTTTTGGATATGGAACTTAGTATTTTTCGTCAAACTTGGGAAATGTTAAGCCATTATTTAAATTATTTAAAAATATTCTTTGTGTCCATTCCTCTCTTCTCTCTCTTTGGGACTCCCAAGATGTATATGTTGGTATTCTTGATGGTGCTTGACAAGTTTCTGAGGCTCTGTATAATTTTCTTAATTCTTATTTTCTTTCTGTTCATTGGAATGAATAGTTATGATTGACCTATCCTCAAGATTATTTGTTCTGGGTTGCCTGGGTGGTTCAATTGGTTGAGTGTCCAACGTCGGCTCAAGTCACTATCTCATGGTCATGGATTCGAGCCCCATGATTGGCTTTGTGCTGACAGCTTGGAGACTGCCTCAGATTCACTGTCTCCCTCTCTTTCTCTCTCTGTTCCTCTGCTGCTCACACACTCTCTCTCAAAAATAAATAAACGTTACCTTAAAAACTATTTTAACATTTATTCATTTTTGAGAGACAGACAGACAGACAGAGTGTGAGCAGGGGAAGGGCAGAGAGGGAGAGGGAGACACAGAATCCGAAGCAGGCTCCAGGTTGTGAGCTGTCAGCACAGAGCTCAATTTGGGGTTCAAATCCATGAACCACTGTGGGATTATGACCTGAGCCAAAGTTGGACTTTTAGCCGACTGAGCCACCCAGGCAATTGAATCTTAAAATTTTTTAATGTAGGGGAGCCTGGGTGGCTTAGTCTGTTAAGCATCTGACTTTGGGTCAGGTCATGGTCTTGCAGTTCATGAGTTCGAGCCCCAAGTCGAGTTCTGTGCTGACAGCTCAGAGCCTGTAGCCTGCTTCAGATTCTGTCTGTCTGTCTGTCTCTCTCTCTCATGACTCCTCCCCTACTCACACTCTGTCTCTCTCCCTCTAAAATAAAATAATAAACATTAAAAATGTTTCAATGTAAGATTACTGGTTCTTTCATTTGTCAAAACTGCTGGGGAGTTCCTTTAGTGAATTTTTATTTCAACTATTGTACTTTTCAGCTTCAGATTTTTAATGACTTTTCTATTCTTTATTTTATAGTCTCTTTATTGAGATACTGTTCTCATACTTTTCTTTATGTATAGACATGGTTTCCTTTATTTCTTTGAACAAATTTATAATAATTGATTTAGTCTTTGTCTATTAAATGAAATGTCCAGGCTTTCTCAGTGAAACTTTCTTTTGACTGCTGACTTTACTGTGTATGGACCATCTATATTTGTTTCTGTGCATGTTACATAATTTTTTTGGAAAGCTGGACCTTTATATAATATAATGTGGCAATTCTAGAAATCATAATCAACTTCCTTTACTCAGAATTTATTTTTGTGGTTGTTTGTTTACTGAATCTCCTGGACTACATATTTAAAGTCTGTATTCTATGTCAAGTATGGCTACTAAAGTCTCTGCTTGGTTAGGGTAGCTGTCAGTGAATGATTGGAGAGATTTCCTTAAATACTTTTAACCAAAACATTTTCTATCCTGACAAGGTGTTCTGTGTGCATGTTGAAGTCTGGTGTCAACATTCTGGCAAGCAACTCACAATTCTGCCTTAAGCCTTCACTGCTTGCTGTATAGAGACTCTATAGGACCTCCATAGAAGAGAGAATGGGACATCTCAGATCTTCCTGAACATGCACATACCTTGCACCTGCACTTGGCCTCAATTTCCAGGAATATGTAGGATGTCTTCAAAGCCCACAATAGACATCTTATTTTTTTTCTTTTTTGTTTTGCTTGTTTTTCTTTTTTTTTCTTAAATAGTTTATTATCAAGTTGGTTTCCATATAACACCCAGTGCTCATCCCCACAAGTGCCCTCCTCCATGCCCATCACTCCCCTTCCCTTCTCCCCACCCCCATCACCCCTCAGTTTGTTCTCAACATTGAAGAGTCTCTCATGGTTTGCTTCCCTCTCTCTCCCCAACTATTTTTCCCCGTCTTCTCCCCCATGGTTCTCTGTTAACTTCCTCCTAATCCACCTATATGTGCAAACATATGGTATTTGTCCTTCTCTGCCTGACTTATTTCGCTCAGCATAATACCCTCAAGTTCCATCGATGTTGCTACAAATGGCCAGATTTCATTCTTTCTCATTGCCATGTAGTATTCCATTGTATAAATATACCACATCTTCTTGATCCATTCGTCTGTTGATGGACATTTAGGTTCTTTCCATGTTTTGGCTACACAATTGAAATCTTATTTGCCAACTTTTACTTTTAAGTTTTTAGTCAGAATATTGATTGCTCCAACTGCTATCATGGCCTCAGGAAGCAATTATACTAAACAATTGTCACTGATTGTTTTTGATTCTTTTGCTACCCCAGGGAAATGCTGTTCCCAGTAAGCTCAGAGTCATGTCAAACAAAAACATTCCCTGAGAGTGGGGGTTTCTAAGTAATTGCCAGATAAATCTAATAATGGCAGGTCTCTAGGGATGGGGTTTTAAGGTGCTCCAAACCTCTTTTTCCCCCTCTAGTATTATTCAGTAGCTGTGTTAATGCACTATAATTACTAGACTGCCTGATTTCAAGGATACCACAGAGCTGAGGAGAAGTAAATGATTATAAGGCAAGCAAAACCTATTATTTCCAAGATTTAACCATTTTTCTTGAATAAATGCTTCTTGAATGGTTGAAAATATTTGGTTAATTTCCAGAGTTTTAGAAGAGATGGTTTTAATAATTTTTACTACAGTTTTTATTGTTCTTGTGGGGGAGCTGATTTTCAGAGGTCCTTACTCCATTATTCCTAAGGTACTAGCTCTATTCTGTACAATTTAATTTTGGGGGGGCGGGGACACCTGAGTGGCTCAGTACGTTAAGCATCCGACTTCGTCTCAGGTCATGATCTCACAGTTCGTGAGTTCAAGCCCCACTTAGGGCTTTGTGCTGACAGGTCAGAGCCTGGAGCCTGCTTCACATTCCGTGCCTCCCTCTCTCTCTGACCCTCCCCTGCTCTCTCTCTCTCTCTCTCAGAAATAAATAAAACATTAAAAATTTTTAACTTTTCATCCTGAAACCATGGACCAGTTTATCCATAACCTTGTGGAGAAGGCCCTGATGCTGGTGAATACTTCTGTAACTTACTTGAAGTCTTAACTGGACACATTTTGGCACTATGCCAAGATTGAGTTGGTTCCCCTAACCCCTGCTGACATCCTTGCAGCTATTCAGAGCTTGAAAAAATAATCAAGAGTGCTCAAATCGGTAGGATGAAACAGCTCACAGTTCAGGAAGCTCTGCTGAATGGTTTGGTGGCCACTGAAGTGTGGATGTGGTTTTATGTCGGCGAGATCATGGTTATGTGTGGCATCATTGGCTATAACATTTGAGGACCAATCTTGAATGTCTGTTTATGGTTTATTATTTGAGTGTTCTTGGACCATGTGTGATCAGACTGGTATTTGAATAAAATAAGATAATATATCAAAAAAGATTTTTATATATTCATATTATATTTATCTTTGAAATTTTATAATTTTGTTAAATTTTAAAATAGGATAGGTTACTCACTTATAAATTATGAAATATAGTGAAGAAAAGAACCATTTGCTTTTTGTTTTATCCTGTACCCAGAAATCTTCCTAAATTACATAATCCATTTTGATAATTTTTTTAAAGTAGAATTTCTTTTTTTAAAAATATTTTTAATGTTTATTTTTGAGAGAGAGAGAGAAAGAGAGAGAGAGAGAAAGTGTGAGTAGGGAAGGGACAGAGAGAGAGGGAGACACAGAATCTGAAACAGGCTCCAGGCTCTGAGCTAGCTGTCAGCACAGAGCCCGACGCAGGGCTCAAACCCATGAACCATGAGATCATGACCTGAGCCAAAGTCAGATGATCAACTGACTGAACCACCAGGCTCCCTTAGAGTGGAATTTCTTAGTTTTTCTACATCAACAATTAAATCAACCACAAACAAAGTTTCTTGGTTTCTAATATTTACACTAATTATTTTAGTCTCTTATTATATTGAATAAAACTTATAAAACATGTCTTATTGGTATGGTTGCCAATCTCATTGATATATTTCTAATTTATTTAAATTGACTTCAGTTATCTACAAATAGAATATTTGATGTTGGCTTTTCATGAATAGTATTTTTCATAATTACGATTCCTATTTTATTAAGAGTCATGCTAAGAATTCATTGTAGAATGCTATTAGATATCTTTTCAGTAGTTAAAGATATAACCATATGGTTTTCTTCACTTAATTTGTTAATATAGTGTCCTTTATTAATCTATTTATTAATGGTTAAAATGATGAAGCATTCTTACAATTTTACAATTAACTTTACTTGATTATTTTGTGTTATTTTATTTCCTGATGATTTTGATTGCTAAGATTTCATTTAAAAGTTTTGCATGACATTAATATATCATTTTGTATCTAAATGAAAGTATAACTAAAAGACCAATTCAATGATAATTTCCTTATCTCTAACATTGAGGTGAGACCTTTAGATTGCTTTTATTACCTACAAAATCCCACTCAACTGGTTGATTTAATATGTTTTGTACTTTTAGCTCCCAGCTGCTGTTACCTATTGCACTAGTACATATAATTTGTTTCAACAATTCTTATAAGAACAATAATAAAAGCCATAATAATTACGAGGAGTAATTAGAAAAAGGAAGTAATTAGGAAAAGGAAAAGGAAGAGCAGATACAATATGTGATGGGTTAGTTAAGACCTACAAACAAGGGGTGATTGTTTTGTCATTACTGAAGAATATTCCAGAATAAGTAACTGTGAATCATATTAGTAAGAGAGAGAGAGAGATACAGGGAGACAGAGGAGAAATATAAAGCTCATTAAAGAGCATAATAGGCAAAGGGAAAAGATGAGATTCTTTTTTCCTCAGAGACTAATACCATGCCTGTAACTACATTCCATCATTGGACTATTGTCTATTTTGATTAGTTCTGTGGTTAATATCAGTCATTACAGAGACAACTATGTATTTTCTGGTAGGTATGGTTAAGATGAACTATGTGATGTGAATATATTTTTAAGTGTCATCCATCTTACATTATTAGAGTGGAATTAACTTAAATAAAGTGAATTAATTCCTAAAATAAGTCTTGGGTTAATCATCTCTGATTCCAGCCTGGCACTTTGAGAGGTTTTAGTTGTTGTTGTTGCTGCTGCTGTTTTCCTTTTTGTTTTGAAAAAATTTTAGAATTACAGGTAACGGATAAAATCATACAGAAGTCCTATATTTCCTCTATCTAACTTCTCCTAAGATGAAGAACTTACATAAAAATAGTAAAATGATCAAACCCAGGAAATTAGCATCGGAACAATATGATTAATAAACTGTAGAACTTTCTTCAATTTTGTTTACGTTTTAAGTAGACTTCCAAGTTTTTTAAATTAAGTTTTTATTTTGACTCCACTACAGTTAACATACAGTACTATGTTAGTATCTGGTGTACAATACAGTGATTCATTGATTCCATATATCACTCAGTGCTCATCATGACAAGTGCACTCCTTAATCCCCATCACCTATTTCAACCATTCCCCCACCTCACCTCTGGTAACCATCAGTTTGTTCTCTATACTAAGCTTTCAAGTTTTAACTTTTTGTCTTCTAGAATTTCATCTGGAGCTTCATCTCCAACATGTCACTATTCCTCTTTTGTATCTTTCATTACCTTGATAATTTTGAAGAGCAGGGGTCAGTTATTTTAACATAGATGTATTTGTTTTCTTTTGTAAGTTATAAAACAAAATGATGGAAACCAGAAGTCTTTCCTATGGTACGAAGAAATACCTTCTAGGTCTATAGAGAGCTACAAATTTAAATGACTGAGATCATTAAGTCTGCAGCCTACATCTGGAGGTTCTTCTTTTATAATGGAGAAAAGTGGAAAGGGATTGGAAATCCAATGTACTTCCTAATATTTGCTCTGGTGCATTCTCCAGAATATTCAGAAGCCTATTTTCTGTATCTGAATTGAACAACTCAGTTCTGATCTGAATGGGAAATGGATAATTTTCTCTCAAATTGAAATATAGTAATTAAACTGATCAGAGAATAATTCATTCATTTGAAAAAAATGTGAAAATGAATATGAAGATTACCATGTTTGCATATTCAGAGATGGAGCCATCTTGTTAGGTTCATTATTCCCAAATAAATGGTAAAGTTATTAAAACCACTATGCTTTTTAAAAAACTGACATTTTAAAAACATAAAATAACAAGGAAGTACAGAAAGATTTCATGAAAGTACTGTAATCATATTACTGTTGAGGTGGAAGTAATTGGCTAGTAGAAAAAATAAGTAAAAGTCATAGAGCTTAGAAACAAAACTATGGTTAGAGAAAGTCTATTTCATAGAAAACAAACTATTGAAAAAGTTTCTCCAGGCAACTTTCTCCCTTGATTTATTACAGTAAACTGCTTTTCCTTTGTTCAATGTCTATTAAGCAAACTAAACTAATGTCACATGATTTTTTCTACCTTGATATAAAGTAGTTAACTGAGGGAGTCTAGATTTTTTTACAAATTTTATTGAAATATAATTCACATCATATAAAATTTGCCCTTTTAAAGAGTTTCATTCAATGTTTTTAAGTATATTAAGAAGGTTTTGCAACATCACAACTATATAACTGCAGAATGTATTTCCATTTCCTCAAAAATAAATCCCTTACTTAATTGGCCATCACTCTCAGTTGCCACCTCATCCATCCTCTTGCAACCACTAATCTAATTTCTGCCTCTATGGATTTGCTTATTCCAGATATTTCATATAAGTGGATCATACAATATGGGCTCAATTGTATCTGGCTTATTTAACTGAGAACAATGTTTTCTAAATTCAGCCACTTTGTAGCTTGTAACAGTACTTCATTCCTTTATATGGCTAGAATATTTATACATACAATACAGTTCTTGCTTTCAAGAAGCTAAGTTTGAAGAAATGACATAAGTATTTATCCATGTCAAATGTGGATAACCAAGCTCTGGTGATATACAGAAGAAAAACATAAGATCCCTACTCTCATGGAGGATCTAAATAAAAAGATAAACACATAAGATGTATGTTAAATGTTTAATATGCTGAACTAAAACAGGTACTATAAAATCACAGTAAAAGGGCATAGTAATGAAAGTTCTACAAAGTAAAACTCATGAGAAATTAATATATTACATATAAGTCCTAAATGAATGATAGTCACAGTAAGAGATATTCAGAAGGAAATAATATATAAAGGCATTATTTTATGATGATTAGATGATTAGCTTGGCAGCAGCCTGAAGACTACATTACAGAGGAGTCTAGGAGGAAAGTTAAAATTATTTATCAGGCATAAGATCATGAGGGTTTGGTCTTCTTGTGTCAGGAATAAAAAGAGATGTGAAGGGGCAGATAAGAAAAATATTTCAAAAGAAATGTCTACTGTGGCATCAGAGATGATTCTCTAATTTCAAGACTGAGAGACAGAGAATAATTCCCTTGTTCATCTTATATTCCTTTCAATTAAGCAGCACTAAATAAATATATGTTAAAGGGTTAATATTTGGGATGTGTGTATGTATGCTTTCCAATATTTGTTTGCAAGAAAGGTTTATATTGCTTTCATGAGAAGAAAATATTTTATTAACAAATATTGGATGAAATTTTGATTTTTTTTGCTCAAGATGTTAGACAAANTTTAAAGTAAATTTGAAATGTCAAATAGTTGAAGTAAAACAGAAACTATAATTATTTTATTTTTCATCAAATTTCTTCATTATGCCTTCCTTCATATGTTGACACCATATTCAAATTGGCTCTCTTCTTTAATTGCCTCTCTAAATTTAATTTGTTTAATAAAATTTATCAGTCACCTACCATATAGTCCTGAGACAGGGAAGAAAAGCAGTCTCTCTTCTTCAAGCTTACAATAAAAAAGGAGAGTCAGTAAAAAAAAAAAAAAGCTAAGAGTGACACACTAAGAGTTATAATGGAAGTTTTGCAATGCATACTGGAATCAAAAAGAAAAAAAAGAACAAAGAAGTGATTAACTCTGGTAGAATGGTAGAAAGAGGGGATGAAGAAGTCTTCATAGAGGAAGTGATACATAATCCAAGTCTTAAAATATGAAGAGGATTTTAACAACAGAGAAATGGGGAAAGAGCTTTAAATTAGAAAGTTAACTGATATAGATGTGCAAAATATGGAAAAGTTTTGCAAATATGGAAAATGGAGAAAAGTTCTAAACTGGCTATAAGGGTCTTACTTGACCAACTTGATCTATTATGAAGACATAAACATACAGGAGAAGGAAAACGAATTTGACAGATGATAGTTTTAGATTCAGTCAGGTTGTATTTGAGTTGCCCATGGAACACCTGCTTGGAAATATCTAGTAATTGGTCTGAAACACATGCACATGTACGCAGACACACAGATAGACAGACAGACAGACACACACACATACATACACAGACTTTTCCCAAATACCTTACATTATTGTCCTTTTATCATATCTGTCTATCATTTATCAATTCAATTATCTTTTTTCCTTCTCATTCTGGTTTGTTGATCACTCGATTGCTGTTGTAGAATATCACATAACTATGCAAGAATGTGCATAATATGTGCCATGTAAATTTATGGTTTTCAATCTCAGCCATTTCTTCAGGGCCTTCAAGGAATTAATTCCCCTAAGTATCTCTAGTCAGTTCTTTCTTGTCCAGCATAGCAGTGATTTAAGCCTTCTCCAGGTTCTTCAAACTTCTCTTCTCCTTCCTTCATCTACTAAACAAATGACCTTACCTCCTTTCTGCCAACAAATATACAGATCTTTCTGCATTGAACATATATATTTTCTTCTGTTAGATTGGAAGAGATATCCTTCTTCTTGTGTAAGGCTAGTATCTTTTTCAACTACAAGTTGGATATCATACCCTTCAGCTCCTCAAATGACTTTTCCTTGGATGAGCCCCTCCTTCTCATTATTTTTAATACATTTATTTGTAAAGCACTTTTCTCTGGTGAATTTTAATATGATCAAAATTGGTCTCATTCTACAAAAATAACCTTGGGGCACCTGGGTGGCTCAGTCGGCCAAGCAGCTGACTCCTGATTTAGGCTCAAGTGATGATCTCACAGTTCGTGAGTTTGAGCCATGCATTTGGCTCTGCACTGACAGCTTGGAGCCTACTTGGGATTCTGTTTCCCTCTCTCTGCCCCTCCTCCACTTGCTCTCTATCTCTCTCTCAAAATAAATAAATGCTAGAAAAATTTTAAAAAATAACCTCAACTTTTCCAATTGTTAATCTTTCTCCTTTATGTAGCTAAACTTCAGAAAGGGATTTTTTGTACTTGCTATATCCACGTTTTTCCAGCCATTCCAATATTCCTGTTTCTCCAAGGGCAACACTTAATTTGTTTTAATGTTTATTTATTCTTGAGAGAGACAAATACAGAGGACAAGCGGAGGAGGGCCAGAGAAAGGGAGACACAGAATCTGAAGCAGGATCCAGCCTCCAAGCTGTCAGCCCAGAACCCAATGTGGTGCTCGAACTCAGAAACCACAAGACCAACCAGAGTTGGTTGCCTAACCGACTGAGCAACCCAGGCGCCCCTCCCCAAGGATATCATTGAAATTACTCTAGTAAATACCCTCCAACTTCCTTCTTATTACATATAATAAGCATTTTCTAATTGTTTCCCAATCTCTTAACATTTGAGTATTGTTCCATTCCTGTTTTTTATTGCTTTCTTAACATACTTTACTGGTCTTCATCTTGTTTTTCTGGGTGTTTATATTCACCATTCTTCTCAAGTTTCTTTGCAGGCTCATTTTTTTCTATATAGTCTCCTTTGTAGTTCTATACCTTATCTCACTTTGGGAAATCTTATCCACTTTCATAGTTTCAATTATCTAAATCTAGGGGTGCTTGGGTGGTTCAGTCAGTTGAGCATCCAACTCTTGATTTCAGCTCTGGTCATGATTCCAGGGTTGTGGAATCCAGCCCCACACCGGGCCCTGTGTTGAACATGGAGCCTGCTTAAGATTCTCTCTCTCTCTCCTTCTCTCTCTGTCTCTCTTTCTGTCTCTCTGTCTGTCTCTCTCTCCCTCTCGCCTCCCTCTCCTTCTGCCCCTCTTCCTCACTCACACACTCTATCTATAAAATAAAAAATTTAAAAATTAAAAAAATATANAATCATACAGGGGTAGTATGGCAAGCATATTTGAAAAATATTTTTACAATTATTTTATATTTTAAATACATACTAAACATAGTTCATGCAAGATTCCTAAAACATAGAAAATATACAGTGAAAAGTGAGTCTCTTTCACTGCCCTTTCCCCAGCTACTTAGTTTTCCACCCCAGGGACAACCACTTTCCTAGTTTCTTAGAAATCTTTACAGAGAGGGATATTCTATGTATGTTCCAATTGAAGAATTTATTATGTTACCCCCAATAATTGAATATTCATCTCTTTTTATTGAGCTGGATTTATGAACATTTTGAGGTTATGACAAATGACTTCACAATCTTTTCATCCCTAATTCTTAGTCCAGTGTATGACACATAGTAATAACTAGCTAATTCATAATTAAATAAGTGATAAGTTATAGACTCTAATAAAATCAGGTAGTACAACAATAATCAGACAGATTAAACAACAATTACATTAATACATAGTGGGTACTCAAAAATAACTTGAAATTTAAATTGTATTAATTCTAATTTAGCTCTGCATTCATTAAATCTTATTCCAAATTGCATGTAGTTTGACCCATAGTGCTCTTTAATGTTTGTAAGTATTTCTGTTAACTAATAGTTACTTTTATTTGAAAAACAAGCATAGTTAAAGGAAGAATTATGCTATAATCTTTGATTCAGGTAATCAAGTTTATGGGAAATCTACAGGTTCAGGTTATAAACTCCCCTGAAGTATAGTCTTAGTAGCTAGTCAGATAGAATAACAACTTCAGGAGTATGCTGGCCTTGAAAAGTCAATAAAGTGATAACAAATATTAATTTTCTCAAGAAGATGAAATGAATTGGCCTAGTTAAGATATGATTTGATGTTCAGCAAAGGTATCTGATTAAACTTGTCCTTCTCTTTTATTTTTCATGTATAATTTAATTTACGTTTATAGTTACAAATTTGAGGAAAAAGCCCTTTAGTATTCACCTGATTCTTTTTAGGTCGCTAAGTGAATATATAAAGCTATAATTCTATCTAAAAGGTTCACAGATAATAAACCTTAAGAGCACAGGTTTTTGTAGGCAGTTAACCCTCCATTCTTCCTCCTTCCCAAATCACTGTAATTTATTTACTTTTAAAATACATCCTGTTGGTGGAAAAAGTTCATAGTGCAAGAAACACATAAGGAGAGAGGGCAACAGCATATTCAGAAGAATGAAAAAATTGTTATTTGAGGACAGAGATCACTTGGAAATGCAAAAGTACAGCTGTTCCTAATGCAAAAAGTACATAGAAATTATTTGTGTTAAATGAAGCTTCCAAAGTTCCATAGAGACCTAAGGGCCCTACAGTCTAGACATTCCATTGTACTGTATGTCACCCAGACATAGCACAACTTGACCTCATTCTTCATTACATTGAGAGCGACTTGTAAAATGTAGTCCCAATTATCTTAGAGAACAAAAATACTAATTTTGACTTTAGCTCATTGTAGAAGGCCATCAGATGCCAATAATTATTTTCTAAGTCATTTGTTCCCCTTTCCAGGACCCTTTTCTTCAACTTGACTTTCCCTTATCCAAATCTGTTCATATAGGAGCAAAACAAAACAAAGCACACACACACAAATCTCACTTGGGGTTTAAAATTGTCATGTCAACTGTACCTGATTTTAAATTTAGGTTTTAATTCTTTATAAAATGCTAGAATGAAATATTTTCATCTGTATCTGAGTTACATGAGCCAAATGATCACAGATTCAGTAGGTATGTGTGTATACTTTTTCATTTTGTTTGTGTTCTAAAATAGTTCAAGTAAAATGAAAATACAATACTAAATGACAATAGATATCCAGTATGACCACAAAAGAACAGAATACCATCCTCTCCAGTAATCGTGGGTATTTCATATTTTTCTACTAATTTATCTGGGTACTCAATCTGTATCATTTGATATTGCTTACGGTTAGCAAAATTTTTATGTCAGCTAAGAAAATATGCTGGATTATTCAGAAGAAGCAATCTATGTAGATTTCAATTCTTTGTATACACTACACTGTTCATTTTAGTCTAGAAATAGGGGTGCCTGGGTGGCTTAGTCGGTTAAGGGTCCGACTTTCGCTTAGGTCATGATCTCACGGTTCGTGGGTTTGAGCACCGCATCGGGCTCTGTGCTGACTGCCAGCTCAGAGCCTGGAGCCTGTTTCAGTCTGTGACTCCCTCTCTCTCTGACCCTCCCCTGCTCACGCTGTCTCTCTCTCTCTCTCCTAGAAATGAATAAAACATTAAAAAAAAATTTTAGTCTAGAAATAGTCCAAAGTTGGAAAAAACAAATACAGTTCAGAATTACCATTCTCTGAGTGGATGTGTGTGTGTGTGTGTGTGTGTGTGTGTGTGTGTGTGTGTAGTTTGAAAAGGCTCATACCAGGGGATTCTCATAGAGTTCTTATACTACCACTCTCATCCAATTATTTGTTCTTGTTCAGGTGTAAAACAGTGCTCTGGAAACTGAATATAGTTGCTTATCTTTGCAGACAAACAGAGGAAAACAACAGACGCCTTTGTGTTATCTGGAGATGTCCAGGCATGGACCAGTCTCAGAGCTGGGCATGTCCTACAACTACCAGCTCTGAAAATGTTTGAGGAAGAGAAGTAAGACAATTCCAATGTTTCTTGAGGTAAGGAATTAAATCACAGTTGAAAATTATTTTTTCAAACTAAATACTAATATTTCAAATTTCTATTAAAAGATATGGGGATGGTGTTGAGTTGAGAGCATATTGTAGGATTATGAACGATAGATAACTGGCTTGGACTACATAGCAGTGGAAATGATGAGAAGCAGTTGTATTCTGAACATAACATGAAGGTAGAGTGAAAAAGATTTGTTGTGAGATCATATGTTGAATGTAAGAGGGAAAAAAAATCAAGGATAACTCTCAGTTTTTGGTCTAAGAGACTTAAAGAGTGCAGTTGCCATTAACTGACTTAGGAAAGCCCTAGTGCAGGAATGGGCTTAGAAATGTTGATTTGGAGTTTAATTTTCATGATGCTAAGTTTGATAAGAGTCTCATCTTTTTTTTTGAATAAGATTAGCTTATTCCATTTATCCACATCACAATCAATCAAATTTAGTTATTTAGAATAACTATTTAATAGTATTTTATGATTTTGAGGGTGAGGAACTCAAAGACTTGGCTGTGCCATTGATGAATGTCACTTGTTGGCATTCAGCTTGCAGACAGACTGGTTTCTAATCTCCATAAAAGCTTCTCTCACATGTTTGGCACTTTGGTGGGGATAGGTGGAAATCTAGGTTGAGCTAGAATTGTCAGTGATAGCACAGCAAAATCAGGGCAGCTAGATTTCAGAGCTATGAGAGAGTATTCCAGTCAGCAGAAGAAAGCTGCATAATCTTTCCTGACCTACCTTTGGAAGTCACACAACGTCATTCTGCAGTAATCTATTGTTCAAATGAGACACAAGCCAAGTTAAGTTGAGAGGACATACATCTCACTACTTGACTGGAGAACTGTCAAAGATTTTGCAGTATGTTTTAAAGGTACCACAAATTCATTAGAGCATATTTAGCTGAGGATCGGCTCAATATGACTTAAGTTTAAAAGTATAACTCTGAGTACATTATATAAAAAACACTATAGTGGGGAGAGGGCTAAAGCAGGGAGGCCAATTAGGAAGCTATTACAGTGATGCATATGAAAGATGGTGGCTTTGACCAGAATGGTAGTAGTGCAAGTGATAAGAAGTTTCTTGTTTTGGATACAGTTTGAAGACAGAAGTGGCAAAAATTAGACAGCAAAGATGTGAGAAAAAGAGAGGAGCCAAGTTTTGGCCTAAGCAATTGAATGCATTTACTTTGATATGGAATATTGCAGGACTAATGAGTTTCAGAATGCAAGAGTAGAAATCAGTAGAGCAGTTATTCATCATGTAAGGTTAAGATGCCTATTAGATATCAAAGTGGTAACTGGATATAAAAGCCTGGAGTTGAATCGACTGCTCATAGGTACTTACATAAATTTTCAAAATATAGATGACATTTAAAAATATAGGACTCTATGAAATCATCAAGGAATTCAGTCTAAATAAAGGAGACAAGAGGATACATGATGATTGACTTCCAGAGAATTCCATTATTTAGAGTTTTAAAGGAGGAAGAGAATGAAGTAAATGATACTAAGAAGGAGCAGCCAGTAAGATAAGAAAAAAACAAGGAGAATTTTGTGTCCTGGAATCAAAGTGAAGAAAATGGATCTGTGATCAACTGTGTCAATTATTACTAATAGATCTAATATATAAAGACTTAGAATTGGCCAAAGTCTTTGGCAATTTGGAAGTTGTTGTTGACTTTGAAAAGAATAGCATTAGTGTACTGATGGGGATAACAATCTGTTTTCAAGGAACTCAAGCATGATTTTAGAGGGGAAAGGTAACATGAATATATAACTATCCTGAGGAATTTTCTATGAAGGGGAGAAAAAATGAAGAGATAGATGAGAATATGTGGAGTTAAGTAAAGGATTTTGAAACACGGTAGATATAGTACTTCCTCTTGATAAAAGTAAGAACGAACGAATTTGTACTGAATCAATCCATATAATTATTATGTTTTTTTTAACATTTTAGCTAATATTTGAAAAGTGTATTTTAATTTAAATACATATTATTAAGGTGACAGTGCATTTAGGAGAAGCAATCTATACAGGTCTGTGGTCTTAAATGTTCTAAAATTTAACAAAAATAAACTCATATTGTACAAAAATGAATATTTAGTGAAGAAGACGTTTTCCACTGAAAGATGTTTTCAATGATAATTTACTTCCTAGAAGTACCTAATCTTAGAAAAGAGGGGTTAAGGAAAATAACTTTGGGAACAAGTCTTGTCAATGCTCTTTTCACAATATCTCTAATAATCTCTTCATTGCAATTGTCACTTTCATCACCTAATTCTGACACTCTTTATGCTTTGACTGAATTATTACAGGAGAATATTTGCCAGTTTATCCCTATAACAACTAACCTAATACTCGGCTGCAGATGCATATTGTCTAGCAAAATTCTAAATTGGATGTTTCAATCCCATCACAAACCTAGGTGGGCTTTTAGGTTTATCTACCACTACTCTTCTACCTTCCCACAGAGTATACCTTTTTAAATAAATTTTATTTTCTTAAATTCATATATTTTGAGAGAGAGAGAGCACGCATAGGAGAAGCAAAGAGAGAGAGAAAGGGAGAGAGAACGAGAATCCCAAGCAAGCTTCTCACTGTCAGTGCAGAGCCCAACGCAGGGCTCAAACCTGTGAAACATGAGACCATGACCTGAATCGAAACAAGAGTTTGGTGTTTAACTGACTGAGCCACCTAGCCATCCCACACAATATACTTTTATACTTTAGCTAAACATCATGGGTCATTCCCAAAATTAGCCTTAAATTTCCCTGATTTCATGCCTTCCCCCATAACCACTACCTAAATAAGTCAAAGCTATATTTATGAGTAGCAGTGTAGGGAAGTGAGAGTGAAGTGAGGGGGAGGGGTGGGCAATCCATGTGGCCTGTTTTTTGTTTTGTTTTGTTTTTTTAATACTAGATCTGCCACTTTTAAGTATGACCATGGAGAAGTTTATTTTTTTAATGACTGTGAGCCCTTGTTTTCTCAATATAAATTAATTTGTTAGCATTATTGTGAGGATGTGTTACGTATAAAGAACCTCACAAGTATCCTCACAAATATCTGGAAAAATGAACTTGTTCAAAA
>NW_027532258.1:21318-26136 GCF_008692635.1 Crocuta crocuta
TAAGTGGTAGCTGTTATTATTATTATAGACTTGATTTAAATGAAGCCTTCCCCAATGAAATCTTCCAAAATTCCTTTGCTGTATTTCCACTGTACTTTGATGACATCATAATATTAATATTTCAAAATCTATCCTGAGCTGTAGTTACTTGTGAATGCATCTTTTTTCTCATGCCAGGAAGTGTAAGGTACTACTATTCATTAAGAACACTGTCTTTGTAATACGTGAAGGAAAATTCTAGCTCCTTTACTTACTAGCTGTGAGATTTTAGATGAGAAAACTTTCTGCCTGAGTTTCTTCATCTATAAAATACAGATAAAAACAGTAGCCAAGTCATGTGGGTTTTGGTAATAAATATAAATGCTAGGTACAGCATATGAAACATAATAAAGGCTCAATAAATGTAAAATGTACTCAGTTTTAAGCTCTTAAAGGATGGAAATTAAGTTTTGTCTCCTTTATTTTTCCCCACTATGTCTATTACAATGTGCTGCATATTCTATGTGTTCATATACGTGTTGATTTACAATAATTTTGATTAAATCAATGCTAAATATACCAAGATTATTCATCTTTTGGCTTTGGGTTGAAAAGAAGAATGGTTGAGTTAGGGCCTGAAACAGGAGCTTGATCTATGTATACTGCATCAAGGAAGTTCTTTGTGCCTCATAATGTGGGCATGGCATAATATCTTATACTTAGTGATACAGATACTTATTGAATGAATTAAATGATTGTTATTTAGTTGTAAACAATAGAAATTTATTTTTCAATAAAACAGTTTAGAACCCACACACGTCAAGGAAAGGAAAAGATAAAACAATCTAAACTAAAACTTCCCAGAACCTTTATGATTCTGTGAATCAGAAAACATACCTCTATATTTGTCACTTAACCTGAGATTATAACATGCAGCTTAACTTTTAAAGAGTGTGTGTTTACCTCTTAGACAGTAGACTTGTAAATGTAATAGCTGCTATGTGAACATGAGGTAACGCATAGGCATGGCAGATAGGCTTTTCTTAAGTATGGAAAGCAGAGAGAGGTCGAAATACACAGGGGCCTATAAATTTCATGGTTTCCTCAAGGTATCCATAAGAGGAAATATAAAAGGAAAAGTATCACAAATGTGAGCTTGTGTAAGTGAACATAGTCTGTGTTTTTGCAACAGTACATGAATTAATAAGATTCCATCTCTGTGTAGGCCTAAGTAAAGAACAAGTAATATGGATAAGGAAACATAGAAGTGTTTTCAAGCCAACTCTGACACATCTTGCAAACTACTGCAAGGTTCAATTTTCTGAAGTACAGTTATGGTCACAATGCTACCATTCATTTATTCATTCACTTGTGCCTTCAGAAATGTGTCTTAAAAAAAGAATGTGTCTTGAATATCTGCCATATGCAAGGCTACCTAGGTGCTAGGGATAGAATAATGTATAAGACTCAAAGGGCTCATAGTCTACTGAGAGATACACACTAATAAACTGACCAAGGGATTTTCAGTATAATATTCAGGAGAATATTGGGTTGCAGATGGGTAATGTAAAACCCTATAGATACTGGGGGTAGTTGTAAAGGAGTAAGTGAGTCTCCTTAGGAAGAATACAAAGAAATAACATTTAAGAGATGAGTGGGGAAAATAGTTGGAGTAGACTGAGAAAGAACAGCCAGAGAAGTATGGAAGAAAACTAAGACATAGTAGTGAGGAAAGAGTTTCAAGAGAAAGTTGCGTTGTTTTCAAAAGCAACAAAAATAAAACAACCAACTAAAAATATTCAGGAAACATTAATGGTTCTTCAATTCCTATTAGTATATATAAACTTACCAGTGTTACACTCAGAAAAACTCCATAAACTTCTCCCAGTCTACTTTGCCTGCAAGCATTTTCCTGTTTGTATCCTTCACTTCTACTCTTGAAAGACTTGGAATACTCATTGCACCATGAAGATGCTGAAAACTTGCTTGCCTCTGTGATTTAACTGATGTTGTACCTCTAAGTAGAATGACCTCCCCAACTGACTGAGGCACATCTGTCCACTTTCTAGCAGTACTTCCAGGCCCATGTCTTCTGTGAAAGCTCTCTTATTCTTTCCCACTCTTAAACTACTAATGTACTTTTATTAATATCTTCCTTGACATCATATTGCATACTGGAGTATAAATATAGGTACACTGTGTATACTTTCCTTATTCTTTCTGTGATTTTTCATGCAAGAGCCTGTGCCATATTCATATTCAAAACCTCAGCATAGTATCATGCATATATAGACGTTCAATAAATATATGTTGAATGCTGAATGAGTAAATAGATGCTTGAGTACCCCTAAAACCAACATGGTGAATGACACATAGTTCATAATCAATATTTGTTGTATAAAAAATGGACAAAAAATTTTCTATTATTTAGCCTTCAAATTTCCTTTCTGGTTTTCTTTCAAGCCCAAAGCATCTATTATCTTTGTGGGAAATACCTCCATGAGAAAATTTCAGGCCAGTGTGTCGGATACCTTGACTTATATTTCCATATTAACCATAGTAAATATTCAATATTAGTTAAATAATTAACCTTAACTATGTGATAACTCTGACATAGGGGATAACTGTTACAATGAAAATGCCTCTTGCAAAAATTATCAAAAATAGAATATGGTGCCTGATGAATCAATGGTCTGACAGTATGCAATGTCTTTGTGCAATTCTTTGTTCCCAGACTCAAAAACAATTTGTCAGGAAGGGTTACAGGTTATTATTCATTCATAAAAGAAGACTTCTATAAATTATTTTATGTTCATTTCAGTTAAAGTCTATTTCCTTCTACAAGATAGAACTTAATATTCTAGGGTTCTGAAACTGCTACACTAATCTTTCAATTTATTGTTATAAAAACAAATTTACTTAAAGAAACAATAAGGGAAGATATATATCAACATAGAAAAAAAATTGGAAGTCGTTTCAGAACCCATTTTTATTACGAAATAAAAATGGAATTTGAGGTTGAAGTTATTCAATGTTTATTTTCAGTGGAATCCCTTCAATTTTTTAAGAAAAATTATTTGAAAGAACAATGTTATAATACCATGATGAAAACCAGACTTCATAGGAAGATATCTTTTGTGTGATTCAAAATGATTTTGGTAGATGAACATAAAAGTTTCATGGTTGGGGGTGGATGTACTGATCATTTAGATTACAAACAGCTTAGAAATACCTCAAATTCCTTTTAAAAATGTATTGAAGAGTCATTATAAAAGGTGGAATAAATCATGGTTTTTCACAATTCTCCCAAATATTTATTTGCCTAAAACAGAAATCTGAAAGTAGACATATGCATTGACATTTTCTTGACAGATTCATAACCCTATGGTTTCCAAAACTTTAATGTTCAATAACATTTCATTAGTATACTCCAGTGTATTTATTACTATGCATTATTAATACAGATATGTGCCTAGGAGATGTACAATTTGTAATTATTTTTCCTTTCAAAGCATAATAGCTTCACACTGGGCTTGTTGCAGCTACGATATTTCATCTCCAAATTCTCCTTCAAACTTTCTGGGGCTGTGACAGAAATTTGTATTTGAATAGAAAAGCTGTCAAGAAGGTGCTGTGGTACTATCCATCACATTTTTAATCCTGACCATACTTAGATGCTACTGAGGTTGGCTGTCCAAGACACTAAACAAAGATTGAAATTATGCCTTCTGTTCTTATGCATCAAAGTTGCACCATTATACCAAATTCAATAGGCCTGTATTACACTCTATTAATTTCCTATTAGTTCTCAGCTATGCAAAATCCAACCATGGTGTCACAATGGTTTAGACATGCAACCTTGATTCCAGCATCAAAAAAATGGAACCTGTCACTTCTAATAATTTTACAGGAGATTCTACAAATGTAAATCCTTTTTCATCTTGTCATCCTTTCATGTCTTTAATGAGCTTGCTCACTAACAGTGTAGAATCTTAATTTAACTTTCAGAAATATTAACAGCCATTATAATTGAGCATCTCTAGGAGTATACTAATTAAAGTGTAATAAAGAGTAATTTATATTACCTGAAACATTTATCTTTTTAAAAATTCTATCAATATTTAACTAAATATCAGAAAGAAAACAAAGACAATAGTGAACTCAAGATTCCTAGCCAAATTGCTTATTTTGAGAGAAAGCACCATCTAGCTTAATCAGATGATCTACAAATTAAACTCAACCATTTGTAAAAGCCAGAGAACACTGTATACTTGTAAATCAAGTTAACCAGGGATTAGCATGTAAAAGTTATATCACAGAAAACAGTTAACTCTTGGGAACAGGTGCTATGATCAGTCTAACAAGTACTATACAAAAAATATTAGTATATTCTTTCATAGACATTTATGCTTTATTTAGATTCAGTGACTTTTTGCCACTATTATTGACCTTTAAATCTAATTAAAGTCCCTTAGAATCTAGATCTACACCCTTTTATATCCTTTGACAGCCTTTAATTTGAATGTCTATAAATGTCCACTAAAATTCATACTGTACCATTAGCAAAAATAGACTTTGGTGTAGGATGGTCTCAGATGTGTTTAAGAAAACAAAGACTCAAAATTTTCAATTTTGAGCTATAAACTTCATTATTAAATATTCTAAAGACTATATAGAGTGGGTTTGGTAGTAGAATTACACTGATTTTTACTTAATCTATTGTTCCCATTTCATAGTAGTTGAACTATTTTATAAACAATAAGATAACATCTTTTTAACAAAGAATCAGTGAAACTTGTCTGGTATTCCAGAATACTATATTCAAGGAATTGAAGCCTT
>NW_027532258.1:26249-31071 GCF_008692635.1 Crocuta crocuta
AAGCCTTAGGTATTTAGTTGGGGAAGTAACATTATGCAAGTCAAGTCTGCCAAGCCACAATTGCTCAAGTATTCCAAATCTTGGCATTGAGATTTTACTGTGAATCTTAACTACTTCAAACTGTACTTCATCACGACACAAGAATTTTTTTTCTATATGCATTGAACATAGAATACTTTATTCATTTTAATCTTTTATTTCTGTTACCATTTTAGGAGAGGTGAATGGCTGAAAGTCTGCCATTATCTCAGTGTCAACTGCCAGGGTTAGCTGAATTTCAGCATAAGTCATGATATGTAGTAGTTACAAAGTACACAACTTACTACACAATGTGTATTTTACTATTCATCAACACATAACACCTTTGTCTGATATTGAACCCCTCTAACTTAGCATTTATATTAAGGTTTTTACAGATAGAAAGAACATTAATAGTGAATAGCTATCACCAACTTGACAATAAACTATTTTAAAAAAAATAGTGAATAGCTATCAAACATTTTTGTTTCAGGCACTAAGTGAAGTCCTTTGCATATATTGCCTTGTTTAATTTTTGCATTAACCCTATTATCATATGGCATATGATATATAAGAAAACAGATGCACAAAACAGTCAAGAACTTGTCCAAAGTCATATGATTTGTAAATGTTACAATCAGGATTCAAACCCTTGTCTTAACCACAGTTACTATTGCCTGTCAATGTTAATCAAAAGAGTAAAGTAACACATATTCCTTATTAAAGACTGTATGTGTATGGCTTTTTCATTATGTACAACATTTGAAGCATTTAAAAGTTATATGCATTATCTTTTGGTATTTTTAAATGTACTTTTTCTTCATAGCAGTATCATATTTAAAATCACTGTTTAATCCAGTAGATCCTAAGGAAGAAAGGTAGAAAGCAATTGTTAGGAATGGTGCAAATGGAAGGTAGATGATTAGAGACAGTAGGGACAAAAAACAGATGTTTTTGTGAGCAACTGAAATTGGGAATATTGATGTTCATAGGAACTAGAGAGATTGAATACTAAGAATGAAACTTCTTAAGATATTGCAAGCCAGATAAATAGCCCCCAATGAGATGGAGAATATCATGTACACACTTGTGAATTTCTGGTCCATAAAGGCTTTCTTTCTATATAGCAAGATGGGGGGAAAATGCTATTTAGAAAATAGAGTGTCTGCTTTGCTGCTGGTTCTAGGGAAAAATCAACAATCTCTTCAATGGGGAATATTACCTTTTTTTTCCCAAGGAAAAGCTCACAATATACTTTAAGGAGGCTTTTTGGTTGAAAAGTTTGAACCCAGAGCACTAAATGATCCAACTTTTTAGTGCTACTTAAGAGAGTGAGAGAGATTTTAAGTTCATGTAGGTAGCCTAAAAGAAAGGGCAAAAAGACACCAATGTGGAGATGAAAGTGAAGGAGACAAGTCTTGGGAGACAGACAGAAAGAAACCTGAAAAGGTGATAGCCTAAGGAAAGGATATAGGCACCAAGAAACTGTTAGTTCCAGGAAGGCCCAGTAACATTTTAGGACAATGATATTTGATGCTAACTTTTACGTTACTTTCTATTGTGCTATAATCCCACTACATTGCTCCAAACATTTAGTATGAACCTGATATATATAAAAGACTTCTTAAGTGTTGTTTGGGTAAGAGGTACCCAGGAAAAGCATCAACTTTCCACTTCTAAGCTGGCCCAAGTAAATTTTCAGACATAGAGAGTAGTATTATGGCTAAGCTGCTATATTTGAATATTAAAGAGAGAATCCAGAGGCAGAGGGACACACTCATTAATCATATATGAATAGGTGCATGTGTATAAATGTTTACATTTCTATTAGTAAAAGTTTCTATGTGCTTTGGGCAATATTTTTTAGCTGATATTGAGTAACATCAGAAATTATCAAATGGTTGAATGTATGAGGAACTTCTGTTCATTAAGTGCAACATNAGAAACATTGATATTAAATCAAATTATTGATATACTGAATAGAATATAACATATTTGGAGATAGGCTTAGTGTATGTTCTGTGGAAATAAAAGAATCACAAAAACATCCACAGTTGGATGCCTGAAATCACATTTTCTGTGAAATGGGATGTGTTATTCAATAATATTTTAGAAGTTGGAGGTTAAATGTTATGCAGCTGCTAATATGTCCCTATTGTGGAGAAAAGAACAACACAAATGATGGTGCATGGTGTTATGTAGGTTGTTATGCCCGTAACATCTGAGTCATCTCATTTTAGAAATCTGATAAAAGAGACAATAACTTAATAATGTGGAGTATATATTCCTATAAAGTCAAGAAAATGGATCCTGGTAATGGTGTGTGCTCAAATTATGGGTCCCTAAGTAAGAATATTAGAACAGGCTTCTATTCCGTTTCCTAACTGCAAAATAATCACTGCTTTAGGCAAAAGTTCTTTTTGGCTCTCATCACTTCTGTGACCTCCACCAAGGTGAGTAAGAAGGAATTAGGTTGTGACCCTGAGCATGCCAGACTATCCTTATGTTTGGAAGTGTGTGTATGTGTGTGTGTGTGTGTGTGTGTGTGTGTGTGTNCTATTTAGAATATAAATTTTAGAATGCAAAAATATGTAAATAGGTAATTATAGTTCCTTGGTTGTATGCTGGAGTCTACTTTTACGTAATGTGTAAGGCTAACTCTTCTAATGTGTTACACTTTCAGAATGGTTTGTTCCAATGTCCTCATGTATTGGAACTCTGAGTTACCTGCTTCTCTGGATTGTATTTTTACAGGTCTCTCCCCCCAGTCCACTAATACCTGAGATAAGTTCCATCATCTATCTTAACTTATGTGTTGTCTTGGCTTGCTACATCAAGTCCTTCCTCTAGTATCTAAAGGCCTTGTTTGAACTGCTGACCTTTCCCTTCATTTAAATTAATACCAACTTAATCTCACTTTTCAGTTTCTTACCTTTACCAACTTCTTATGTATACATTCTCCCTATTGTCTTAGTGTCTGTCAACAAGCTCTGAGTCCTTCAGGAAATTAATATTTTTATCACATTACAGTGAAAAATAGAAAGTGTCACAAACTATGCATTGTTCAAGACAAGGTGCATCAAAAAGGCCACCCTTTTTTCATGTTCTCTTTCCTCCTTCCTATCCCATCTCTATAAATATGATAAAGGGGCACCTGGATGGCTCAGTAGGTTAAGCATCCAACTTTGGCTCAAGTCATGATCTCATGGTTCGTGGGTTCGAGCCCTGCGTTTGGGCTCTGTGCTGACAGCTAGCTCAGAGCCTGGAGCTTGTTTCAGATTCGGTATCTCCCTCTCTCTGACCCTCCCCTGCTTACGCTGTCTCCTCTCTCTCTCAGAAATAAATTTTAAAAAACATTTAAAAAATAAAAAATAAATATGATAAAAAAGTTAAGTAATGGAACAAAATAAACCTATAATTATTACATGTCTAGAACCACAGACTGACAGAATATTAGATCTAGAAGGGAAACTTAGATATCTTTTACTTTAATCTTCTCATTTTATATTTGAATAATATAAACCTCAGAGACTCATAGTGCATTGACAATGGCAAATCCAGGACTCAGACCCCATTCTGCTGACACCCAGCTAAATGTATTTTATTATACCACTGTTATAATAGACTTGAAAAATAAATCTCAAAAAGATGGTCTGAAGTTGACTATAACAAAGTAGTAAAAATAAGAATAAGCATATGTGTGCATGTTTGTGTATTATAAGGACAGCAATTATTTGAATGACTGCAATAATTATATTCAGTGCATAATCTATTAAAATATTTTTAATTGGCAGTCTGGAAATAGAAATGACAATCACATTTCTGATACAATCATTTGGTATTACTCCCAATAGGTAAAGAAAATAGAACAAAAAAGAACAAAATTAATTAGAAATGATTATAGGGGTCCCTGGGTGGCTCAATCAGTCAGTTGAGCATCTGACTTCTGCTCAGGTCATGGTCTCGTATCCGTGAGTTCATGCCCCACGTCAGGCTTTATGCTGACAGCTCAGAGCCTGGAGCCTGCTTTGGATTCTGTGTCTCCCTCTCTCTCTGCCCCTCCCCTGCTTGCACTCTGTCTCTGTCTCTCAAAAAATAAAATAAAAAGTTAAAAAATATTAAAAAGAAATGATTATAAAATATTGCAGACTTTTAAAATTACATTCTTGTTCACAACTTATAACAGCTTTGGTGCATAATAAACCACCTCAAAAATTAATGACTTAATGAGATATTCATCTATGTAAGTTTTCAAATTTGTAGATCTACAATTTGACCTGGGATTATATGAGTAGATCTCAGCAGTGCTCATTCAGGTATCTGTAGTCAGCAGGTGGTTAGGTAGGAGCTCTGCTTCTGGGGGTTGGCTGGCTCTTCACTGGATTTACTAGGGCAACTGGAGCATGTCTATCATCAACCAATAGAGTGGCCTGGGCTTGTTCACATGGCAGCTAGGCAACATAACAGGAAAGATAGCAGAACATTCAAAGCCTCTTGAAACCTTAGGTTCAAAGCTAGCTCAGTGTTGTTCCTGCATTCTCTTAGTTTAAACCCATCTCAAGGCCAGCCCAGATTCATGTGTTGGGAATAATACACTCCGAAATTTAATGGGAGAATCTGCAAAATAACATTGCAAGGGGCATGCATATAAGGGGGTAACAAGTGCAATCAGTTAAAACTCTATAACATCCAAACAATTAACAACAAGCAACAAGCTCATTCTGTATCTCTCTGTCTCTGTATATATTTAATACATTTATTCATACATGAATATAATTATAAATTTCCAATTTTTATTGCTATT
>NW_027532258.1:31187-33518 GCF_008692635.1 Crocuta crocuta
TATTCACTGTTTTTTAATAAGCGTTTAAAAATTTGAGAACATTTTTAGATTTTTGAAGATAGTACAGGGAGTTTGCATATACCTCACAGCATTTTCTCTCATAATCATCATGTAACATTGGAATGGTATATTTGATACAATTAATGAACCAAATTAATACCTTATTATTAAATGCAGTCCATATATAATTCAAATTTACTTAATTTTATTTATTTTTTTTGCAGGCAGATTAAGGCTCATTTTATTGAACTATCTATGTAGTTCCTGAAGCAGATAAGAGAAGAGGAGGTTATCTGCAACATGCAGATAAGAGAAGAGGAGTTTCCTTTCTTGGTCTCCTCCTCCTTAGACAGTATTGATTTCCTTCTTCTTGGCCAGGATCCACTTTTCCTTAGTCTTAGACTGTAGACTGCTTGATAAGGAGTTGCTTCTGGGCCTTGTTCCCTCTATTCCTGGTTTATTGAAAGTTCTCATCATGAATGAGTGTTGAATTCTATCAAATGTGTTTTCTACATCAATTAATATAATCAAATGATTTTCTTTAGCCTTTCCATGTGGTAGACACTGATTGACTTTCAAATGTTAAGCCAGCTTTGAATCCCTGGAATAAATCCCACTTGGTTATGGGGTATAATTATTTTCAGACATTGGTGGCTAAATTGAATCCCATTTGTTAATGTTGAGAATTTTCATATCTGTATTCATGACTTATGTCTGCACATTTTATTTCTTATAATGTCTTTGTCTGACTTTTGTATTAAGGTAATACTGGCCTTAAAGGATGATTTGGAAAGGATTTCCTCTGCTTCTATTTTTTGGAAGAGATTGTGGAACATTGCTATCACTTATTCTTTTAAATGTTTGACAGAATTAGCCAGTGAAACAATCTGAATATGGCGCTTTATTTTTTGGAAGATCATCAATTAATGACTCAGTTTCTTTACTGGGTAAAGGACTATTCAGGTTATCAATCACATCTTGTGTGAGTTTTGGAAGTTTGTGTCTTTCAAGGATTTGGCTTATTTCATCTAAGTTACTGAGTTTCTGGCCATAAAGTTATTCATAGTTTTCCATTATTATATTTTTCATGTTCGTGGGATTTCTATTAATGATAGTCTTTCATTTCTCATATAAGTAATTTGTGTCTCTCTTATTTTCTTAGCCTGGACAGAGGCTTATCAATTATATGAATCTTTTCCAAGAACCAGTTTTTGTTTTCAATTATTTTCTCTATTGTTTCCATGTTTTCAATTTCATTGATTTCTGCCTTAATTTTTATTATTTTATTCTAGTGTATTTTATACATAATTTGCTCTTTTCTCATTTCTTAGGATGGTACTTAGATTACTGAGTTGAGATCTTTATTTTTTTCTGAATATATGCACTTAATACTATAAACTTCCCTTTAAGCTCTGCTTTTGCCTCATCCCACATATTTTGAGAAGTTGTAATCTCATTACATATGCTGTATGATTTATTTTTCTTTAAATTTGTTAAAGTGTGTTACATAGCTCAATATGTGGTGTATCTTAAATGTTCCATGTGAAATTGAGAAACTGTGTATTCAGTATTGAATGGAGTATTAAACAAATGTTATTTAGATCAAGTTGATTGATAGGGTTGCTCAGGTCTATATCCTTACTGAATTTCTCCCAATTTGATATATCAATTAATTTTGGAAGGAGTTAAAATCTCTAATTATAATAGAAGATTTGTCTATTTCTTCTTTTACTTCCATTATTTTTTTAAATTTTAATATTTATTTATTTTGAGAGAGACAGAGAGCATGGGTGGAGGAGAGACAGAGAGAGAGACACAGAATCCAAAGCAGGCTCCAGGCTCTGAACTGTCAGCACAGAGCCTGACATGGGCCTTGAACTCATGGACCATGAGATCATGACCTGGGATGAAGTTGGACACTTAACCAACTGAGTAACCGAGACGCTCTGAGTTTACTGGTTTTTGTCTCATTCATTTTGATACTTTACTGTTAGGTGCTTACACATTTAGGATTGTTGTGCCTTCGAGAATTCTCTCTCTTTAACATTATGTGTGTCCTTTTTTCATCTCTGATAATCCTCCTTCCTCTGAAGTCTGCTTTGTTTAAAATTATTTTAGATACTCTTTCTTTTGATTAGTTTTAAAAAGGTATATTTTCATTCACCTCTTTACTTTTAACCTGCCTATGTCTTTATATTTAAAGTAGATTTCTTATAGACAACATATATTTGAATGTTGTTTTTTGAGATAGCCTATAATCTCTGCCTCTCTATTGTATAAAAACCATTAACCCTTTTCATTATTATTAATATAATTGGATTAATATCTACC
>NW_027532258.1:33529-33923 GCF_008692635.1 Crocuta crocuta
TAGGCATTGCATTTATTTTCCACTTAATTTTTTATCCTTTCTTTTTCACTGCCTTCTCTGGTTTAATTGAACATTTTATGGGGTGATTTGAATGATTTTTATGGTTTTCCCCTCAGCATATCAATTATACTTCTTCTCTTATTAAAATTCGTGGTTTCCATAAAATTTACAGTATACTTTTTAATTTTTTTAATGTTTATTTTACTTTTGAGAGAGAGCGTAACAGATCATGAGCAGGGGAGCGGCAGAGAGAAAGGGAGACACAGAATTTAAAGAAAGCTCCAGGCTCTGAGCTGTCAGCACAGAGCCTAATGCAGGGCTAGAACCCACAAACTGCAAGATCATGATCTGAGCCAAAGTCGGCGCTTAACTGACTGAGCCACCCAGATGCCCC
>NW_027532258.1:33999-56063 GCF_008692635.1 Crocuta crocuta
ATCTATTACATCACTGTCATTCATTTCAGTTCTCCGTACTCTGTAATCACTCAAAATATTATTACTATTGTTACTTTAAACAGTTATCTTTAAAATCAATTAATAAGAAAAAGGAAAAATACTTATGTTCATTTATCCATAGTCCAATATTTTTCCCTTATGTAATTTCCAGTTTTTGATGTATATCTTTTTCCTTTTTCTTGGAGAAGTTTTAACGTTTGTTTTAAGAGAAGTTCTGCTGGTGATGAATTCCTTCATTTTTTGTTTTTGTGAAAGAAATCTCCTTTAGTTTTGAAGGATAATTTTACTGAATATAGATTATAGGATGGTGTTTTTGTTTTATTTTTCATTTCAACACTTCAAATAGTTCAATCCACTCTCTTGTTTACCTGCTTTCTGATGAGAAGTCTCCCTTAATTCTTTTCTTTGTTTCTCCTTGAGTAAGGTGCTCCTCCCACATTGCCTTTTTTCAGAAATTTCTCTTTCCCTGTTTTCCTACAGCTTAAATACGATATGTTAAGGTAGACAATTTTTAATTGATGCCATTGAGAAGATGAGCTTCCTTGGTCTATGGGTTGGTGTCTGTCATTAAATTAGGAAATTTTCAGTCTTTCATGTTTCAAATATTTCTTCTATTCCCTTCCTCTCTTTCTTCTCTCCTCTCTTTCTTCTCCTACTATTCCCATTATCTATGTGNTTTTTTTTTTTCTTTCATGTTTGTTTATTACTGAGACAGAGAGAAACAGAAAATGAATGGAAGAGGGGCACAGAGAGAGGGAGACACAGAATCCGAAGGAGGCTCCAGGCTCTGAGCTGTCAGCACAGAGCCCAAAGCGGGGCTTGAACCCACGAACCATAAGATCATGAACTGAGCCAAAATCAGACACTTGACCACTGAGCCACCCAGGCACCCTGAGTTTTGGCAGTTTTTCTTTACATATTTTCAAGCTTGCTGATTTTCCCCCCCTTCAGCCATGTCTACTCTATTGCTAAGTCCATCAAAAGCATTCTTCATTTCTGTTATAATGTTTTTAATTTCTAGCATTACTTTTAGGTTCTTTCTTAAAGTTTCTACCTCTCTATTTACATTGGCTATCTGTTCTTGCATGTTCTCTTCATTTAATTAGAGCCCCTAACATATTAATTATAGTTGTTTCAAATTCCATTTCTGATAATTCCAGCATCTGCATCATAACTCAGTCTGGTTTCAACAATTGCTTTTTGGCTTAAGACTGTGTTTGCTCTCACCTTTTGTCATGTATTATCATTCTTGTTAAAAATTTGACATCATGTATCAGAAATAAGAAATGAGGTAAATAAGTTTTTAGAATGAGGTTTTATGTTAATCTCTGTAGGAATTGTGCTGGGTTTCATGTTTGCTCTAGCTGATGGTGCCAGAGTCTTTAAATTTCTCCTATATCTTTGTTTTATCTCCCTTCTTGACTTTGAAACACCTTAAGTATTCCCCCTGAAAGAGCGTCTACATCTTATTGTCAGCTGTAATTTGCTATTATTATACTGGAGCCCTGTTGGTATGGTGGTAAGGTGTTGGAGCCCTATTGTTATGGTGGTAAGGTGTGGTGAAGAAATGATATATAATTTTATGAACAAGTCTCCATCTTTTTGTGGCCCTGGGCTGTGACCTTCACAAGTACTTCTACATTGATAGAGATTGTCCCACTCACCCACCCCCACTTTCTGCTTAGATGATAAGGGAAGCCTGGAGAAGAATGGAGCTGGATATTTGTCCTTCTGTGAGAAGGATAAAGCTCTGGTAGTCTTTTATCCCTTGAGAGTAGGCATTTCTATGGAAAACACTCTGGATATATTTTACAATGATTATTCTTTCACTCCTTCTGCTAGAGCCATAAGTCCATATTCTTGAATCTTCACTATGAGAGCTTGGTGAGGTTCCCAGAAATAAAATCCATGAGTCTGTGGGGTTTCTTCTAAGACTGTGACCCCCCCACACCAGGAGTTTCCCACTCTCCTCATAGTTCACATTCAGCTTCCAACAAGTCATCAAATTCTTATAAATGCTTTTTATCATTTATANATTACTGCTTTTTACCAGTTATAGCTCCTGCAGCTTATACTCCCTGTAAGCACATCTTGGCTGTGACTCTCTGATTATACCTATATCTGTACATTTCAATGCAATGGTTTAACAACTTCAGGTTTCTGATGGGTTCAAGAAAAGTAATTGGTTTTCAAGATTTTTTCTTATTGAAAGGCAATTTCCATGCTCTTTACATGTCAAGGTTTAAGCTGGAAGTCTCTCAATATAATTTTATATACCATTGTCTCTGAGTTTTGAAGATTAAATAATTTAATACATATAAAACACCAATATTAGTGTCTGACTCATTCTAAGAGTTTGTTCATGTTATTACTTCTAGTATGATTAAGTTCTAGATAGTTTGTTATTTGAGATACAAAGATGATTAAAATACAAACCAATTCACATACTCTGATAATGATTATTTGCATGATTAGATAGGGTGTTCATTTCTGTCATTTTATAGATGAGGAAAATTAACATCAGAAAATTTAAATGACTTGCCAAAGGAACCTAGTTAGATAGCACTCATACATAAACAGTTGCCACATATGTCATTTATAAATTTTGAAGTTATAAAAATTATGACAAGCATTCAGATTAAAAATATTTTAGGTAATATAATAATTTTCCTTTGAAAATTCATAAAATTTGTTTACTGCCTCAGTACATTTTTAAACTCTTAAACTATAATAATGTGAAAATGTTATCTTTGAGAATTTATTGTACTATAATTGATAATGGGTCCAGGACATGAAAAGGAAGGTTTTAAGGAAATGGAAATTACTTTAGTGTGTCCAAAAAGATTTTCATATAACCCCTAGACTATGGAGTAACATGTTAAATGGATTGCAAGTGGTGTAAAGCTCAGGAACTAATAAAAAATAAAAAGCTTATGAAGGAAGTTTATTCAGCACTTTCTGTGTGCCAATTTTGTTTTAAATAAGTCCTGAGCAGAATTCCTTGGTCCAGTCTATCATGCAACTGCAAGTGAAATTTACAATGAATTCCCGAGGATTATGTGATAGTTGGGCCGAATCCTCATTACCCACCTATCTATCTCTCAAAAGCTCTGCCGTTACCTACAGGAAAAAATATAGACTTACCAAGATGACCCTTCATGAATAGGTCAATATTAACCTATGTATCCTCATCCATACACCCATCTTATCCTCTCTGAGAAATTGCCCACTCACCTACAGGAGTGGTTCAAAGAAGTTTGTATAGTGACATCTCATCCTCAAGATCCTATCCACTGACTTATGCCTTGATAATCAGCACACCTGTCTTTGTAATTTTCAATTTTGAGTCAGATATTTTAAAGAGTTAATGTCTGATAATCATACCTATCATAATAGTAGCTAAGTTTATTGAGTATTTCATATTTGTAAATGACTATACAGAACACTTTGTTTTAATTTTCCCATTGAACCTTCTAAACAACTCTATTATATAGGTACCACGTATTTTTGTCTTTTAGATGAAGAGACGGAGTCCAGTGAGATTAAATAGCTATTCACGTTCACTATGCTATTTTCTCATCACAAGGTCATCTGCCTTTGAACAGTTACATATTAAAACAGAAGAATGCATTTCTAATGATGGAACTTTAGGTGTGCATGGAATTGAAGATCATAAGTGACATATTGGTGTTTTCAATTCATATCTAAAAGTTGATCTCCAATTCCACAGATGATTAAAGTCAAATTTTTTTATTCAACAATATAGGTATACCCTAATATACTGCTTGATTTTCGCTTCCTACTATCTTACCCCAAATAAGCCTAAATATAACTATGCTGATATCTAATACCTAGCATCAGACACTTGGCAAACAGCCAATTAAATGACATTTACTATGCTAACTGACCTCTCTCCAAAAGGCTTATTGAAAGCAAAGTTTTTTATTAATGTTGTGTTTTGGATTTATTTAAATTATATTCATAATTAATTTTTATATTTTATGGTATGACATTTCATTTTCAGTATTAGAATACAATTTATAATATCATAGAGATGGACAATAAAGATTTACCCTAAGACAGTTAAATTTTAAAAACTGTAGCCTAGCAACCAATAATGTCTTACATTATAGAATACTTGTATAGGTTTTCCTTGACTGAGGATGGGGTTACATCCCAATAAACCCATCATAACTTGAATATATTATAAGTAAAAAATGCATTTAACACACCTAACCTATTGAACATCATAGCTTACTCTAGGCTATCTTATACATACTCAGAACACTTACATCAGCCTACAGTCAGGCAAAATCATCTAACACAATGTCTATTTTACAATAAAGTGTTAAATACGTCATGTAATTTATTTAATACTGCACTGAAAGTTAAAAGTACAGTGGTAATATAGGTGCAGGATACTTATAAGTGTATCAGTTGTTTACCCTTGTGATCGTGTAGCTGGCTGGGAACCGCAGCTTGACGCTGCTGTCCAGCATCACAAGAGAGTATTGTACCACGTTGTGCTAGCCTAGGAAAGGATATAAAAATTTGAAGTAATGTATACTGAATGTATGTTGCTTTGCACCATTGTAAAATCTAAAATCTGTAAGCCAAACTATCCTAAAATCAGGAACTGCTCATACTTCTATCAAAGTCCTGTCAAAAAACCAGGAACCACACTAAACATTTCAGCAATTATAATTTAACATAGGGAATTGATTACATAGGTATTGGAGGACTGAATAGACAGAAAGGTGACATTGAGCTAACACAGATGTAAAAACTAGAGGAAGCAGCTACCTTTGCTAAGAAACAAGGAAAGTGAAAAAGCTAAGTTATTAGAATCTAGAAGCTTGGAGGAAGGGGTCTCAGAACTGGATTTGGAGCTTTGAGGAGTGGCTGCTGCTTAATTAGAGCTGATATCTGTGGGGAGAAATAATGACAAGATCTGAGAGTAACTGCTATCATGGTGAGGGACTATTCTCAGGGCATGAAACAATAAGGAAAACAAGAATGTCCAAATCCGCTTTATGCTTCTCATGTTTTCCAGTCTCTCTAGACCTGTTGTTCTCCAACCCCATTATTTGATTCTAACAATGAATCAGCTGGCACAGGATAAATGTATATTGCAGAGTCACAACTCTTACATCATAAAACTAAGTATAGTACGATGGGTGTNGTCCTCCATTAAGTTCCTCCTAATCCTCCTACACGGTTGGCACAATATTTATGAGTAATCATTAATTTAGACATCTTCAAAAATTATAATTTTGGACAATTCTATTTTCATTTATTTAAGAACAAATTTCTGAAATTGTCAAAGTATCACTAAATGGCAAGGGAAAAAGGGGGACAAAGAGACCAGATCTCTGAACTATAGTAACTAGTATTAGCCTAATGATAGACAAAAGGAACAATGGAATAGAATAGAGCATTCCAAAACATTCACAAAAATACATACATATGTACTATATAGGCAATCATATATTCTGTGACAAAGGTGACAGTTTTGTTCAGTGGGAAAAAAGATGGTCTTTTCAGTAAATGCTCTATTCTTTTAGAAATTCATGAAAATTAGTGTATCTGTATCCCACTTTATAATGTATTCAAATATCAAATCCAAATGGTTTTCAAATCTAAAGTGAAAATTAATAAGGTTTTAAAACAGAAAAGATTAAAAATATGAAGTTTTAGTAATGATGTAGAACAACTGAAACCCTAATAAACTGTATATAGTGGGAGTGAAAATTGATAAAAACTAATTAGGAAATCTGTTTGACATATCTACTAGGTAGAAGATATGTAAGTTTCATTTCCCAACAATTCCACTATAAGTATATATACCCAGAAGAAATGTGTGTTTGTTCACCAAAAATCATGTACTGAAATGTTTTATAGCAGCACTATTCATAAGAGTCCCAAACTGGAAAACTACCCAAGTGCTCATAAATAGTAAGTGGATAAATTGTGGTATTTTTACACAACAGAGTACTATAGAGCAATGAAAATGAGCAATGTACAGCTAAATGGAATAATGTGGATAGAGGTATCAAAGTCATAATGTGGTTGAAGAGAAGAATCCAGACAAAAAAAAAATTCACTCTGTATGACTCAATTTATATGAAGTACCAAAATAGGCAAAACTAACCTATTTTATTAAAAGTGAAATTAGTGGTTTCTCTTAGAGATGGGTGACTTTAAGGGGATACGATGGTCACTTTGTGGTGCTAGTAATTTTCTATTTATTAATCTGGGTGTTACTTACATAATTGTGCTCAGTTTCTGAAAATTAAGCAAGATATATATTTGTTACATGTACTTTTATGTGTATATGTATATGTGTGTGAATATATATGTGTAAAGTATGTATTATACTTCAATAAAACAGGCAAGAATAAGAATAAAGTGGCTCATTATCCCCCAAAATTTATGCATTTTCAACAAATAGGTTCTATAACACATTCCAAAATAACAGGTATTTTGATGAAGAGCATATATATATTTTTTTTACAAATACATTTCATGACCATAAGAAACTGCAGCTATTTCATCAATAGTGAATGCTTTGCTAATCATTGTCATTTTCATTGTGGAAGCTACAGCTACATACTAACAGTGATTGAAGTAGTTGCTCAAGCATAGGTCTTTGTCTTTTTCATCCATTAATTTCTACATCTAATGAATGCTATTCTGCCATTAACCAATGCAGACATACTATTAACATAACATCATATTTCTGGAAGTCAGCCCTTTAAGCAAGTATAATTTGTGTCAAATAGAAGATAATTGATCTGGATGATTACACAATAGTAAGAGTATTATACAAAGAAATATGTATGAGTTTGTTTTCTAATGTTTCAATGACAAGGAGGCTAGACTTTTAAATGCTGTTCATTTACTACCAGCAAAACTTAGCTATATTTATCTCAGTTCAATTTGCACAGTCTTCTTTATGATATAATTTTTCAATTGTTCTTGTCAAGTTGGTTTCCATATAACACCCAGTGGTCATCCCCGCAAGTGCCCTCCTCCATGCCCATCACTCCCCTTCCACTTCCCCTCACCACCATCAGTCCTCAGTTTGTTCTCAGCATTGAAGAGTCTCTCATGGTTTGCCNATATGTCATTTATAACTATCTTTTCCCAATCCAACAGTTGCCTATTAGTTTTAAAGATTGTTTCCTTTGCCTTGCAGAAGCTTTTAAACTTGACGAGGTCCCATAGTTCGCTTTTTCTCTTCATTCCCTTGCCATTGGGGATGTGTCAAGTAAGAAATTGCTGCGGTGGAGGTCAAGGAGGTTGTTTCCTGCTTTCTCCTCTAGGGTTTTGATGGTTTCNTTGTTTCTGTGCCAATACCATGCTGTATTGATGATGACAGCTTTGTAGTAGAGGCTAAAGTGATACCTCCCGTTTTGGTTTTCTGCTTCAATATTACTTTGGCTATTTGGGGACTTTTGTGGTTCCATACAAATTTTAGGATAGTTTGTTCTAGTTTTGAGAATGCTGGTGCAGTTTTGATTGGGATTGAATTGAGTGTGTAGATTGCTTTGGGTAGTAATGACATCTTAACTATATTTATTCTTCCAATCCATGAGCATGGAATGATTTTCCATTTCTTTGTGTCTTCTTCAATTTCTTTCATAAGTTTTCTATAGTTTTCATCATACAGATCTCTTATATCTTTGGTCAGGTTTATTCCTAGGTATTTTATGGTTTTTTTGTGCAAATTGTGAATGGAATCACTCTCTTGATTTCTTTTTCTGTTGCTTCATTGTAGGTGTATAAAAATAAAATTGATTTCTGTATGTTGATTTTTTACCCTGCAACTTTGCTGAATTCATGGATGAGTTCTAGTAGGCTTCTGGTGGAGTTTGTCGGGTTTTCTATTTACAGTATCATATCATCTGCAAAAAGTGAAAGTTTGCCTTCTTCTTTGCCAATTCTGATGCCTTTTATTTCCTTTAGTTGTCTGATGGCTGATACCAGGACTTCTAGCACTATCTTAAACAACAGTGGTGAGAGGGGACATCCCTGTCGTGTTCCTGATCTCTCGGAGAAAGCTCTCAGTTTTTACCCCTTGAGGATGATGTTAGCTGATGACTTCTCATAGATGGCTTTTATGGTGTTTAAGTAGTTCTTTCTATCCCAACTTTCTCGAAGGTCTTTATTAATAAGGGAGGCTGTATCTTGTCAAATGCTTTTTCTGCATCTATCAACAAGATCATATGGTTTTTATCTTTTCTTTTGTTGATGTGATGTACCACACTGATTAATTTGCGAATATTGAACCAGCCCTGTCACCCAGAAATGAATCCCACTTGATCATGGTGGATAATTCTTTTTATGTGCTGTTGAACTCGATTTGCAAGTATCTTGTTGAGAATTTTAGCTTCTGTATTCATCAAGGATATTGGCCTGTAGTTCTCTGTCTGACGTGGGAATCAAAGTGATGCTGCCTTCATAAAATGAGTCCAGAAGTTTTCCTTCGATTTCTATTTTTTGGAATAGTTTGAGAAGAATGGGTATTAATTCTGTTTTAAATGTCTGGTAGAATTTCCCAGAGAAGCCATCTGGCCCAGGGCTCTTATTTGTTGGGAGATTTTTGATAACTGATTCGATTCCCTCACTAGTTATGGGTCTATTCAGATTTTGTATCTCTTCCCATGTGAATTTTGGTAGTGTGTGTGTGTTTAGGTATTTGTCCATTTCTTTTAAGTTGTCCAAATTTTTGGCATGTAATTTTTCATAGTATTCTCTGATAATGGCTTGTATTTCTGAGGGGTTGGTTGTAATAAGTCCATTTTCATTCATGATTTTGTCTGTTTGAGTGCTCTCTCTTTTCTTTTTGAGAAGCCTGGCTAGAGGTTTGTCATTTTTACTTATATTTTCAAAAAACCAGCTCTTGATTTCATTAATCTGTTCAACTGTTTCTTTGGTGTCTATATTGTTTATTTCTGCCCTGATTTTTATTATTTCTCTTCTCCCACTGGTTTTGGGTGCTCTTGTTGCTCTCCCTCTGGTTCCTTTAGGTGAGCTGTTAGATTTTGCACTTGTGTTTTTCCTAATTTGTTGAAATAAGATTGCATTCAATGTACTTTCCTCTTAGGACTGCCTTTGCCACATCCCATAGAGCTTGGATGTTGTATTTTCATTTTCATTTGTTTCCATATATTTTTTAATGTCTTCTCTAATTGCCTGATTGGCCCATTTGTTCTTTAGTAGGTTGTTCTTTAACCTCCATGTTTTTGGAGGTATTCCTTACTTCTTCCTGTAATTGATTTCGAGTTTCATAGCATTGTGATCTGAAAGTGTGCATGGTAAGATCTCAATTCTTTTATATTTATTTAGGGCTGCTTTATGTCCCAGTATGTGATTGATCTTGGAGAATGTGCCATGCGCACTTGAGAAGAAAGTGAATTCCATGGCCTCAGGATGTAGAGTTCTGAATATATCTGTCAGATCCATCTGGCCCAATGTGTCATTCAAGTATATTGTTTCTTTAGTAATTTTCTGTCTGGTTGATCTATCCATTGTTGTAAGTGGAGTATTAAAGTCCCCTGCTATTAGCACATTGTTATCTATAAGCATGTTTCTCTTTGTGATTGTTTTATATATTTAGGTGCTGCCATATTTGGTGTGTAGACATTTATAATTTTAGTTCTTCTTGATGGATAGACCTTGTATTATTATATAATGCTCTTCTTCATCCATTGTTACTGTCTTTACTTTAAGGTGCAGTTTGTCCAATATAAGTATAGCTACTCCAGCTTTCTTTTGACTTCCAGTAGCTTGATTGATAGACATTTCTCCATTCTCATACTTTCAATCTGAAGGTGTCCTCCAGTCTAAATTGAGTTTCTTGTAGACAGCAAATAGATGGATTTTGTTTTTTTCTCCATTCTACCAACCTATGTCTTTTGATTGCGGCATTTAGTCCAATTATTATTGAAAACTATGCAAATAGGTGGATTATGATTTTTTTCTCCATTCTACTACCCTATGTCTTTTGATTGGAGCATTAGTCCAGTAATTATTGAAAACTATGGGTTTAGAGTCATCGTGTCCTTTGTGGAATTTATGCTTCTGGTGGTGTCTCTGGTATCTTGCTTCCTTTCAACATTTCCTTAAGAGAGTCCCTCAGGATTTCTTGTAGGGCTGGTTTAGGGGTGATGAATTCTCTCAATTTTTGTTTACTTGGAAAGGCTTTAATCTCTCCTTCTATCTGAAGGACAGGCTTGCTGGATAGAGGATTCTTGACTGTATATTTTTTCTGTTGATCACATTGATGATTTCCTGCCATTCCTTTCTGGCCTGCCAAGTTTCAGGAGATAGGTCTGTCACCACTCTGATAGGTTTCTCTTTGTATGTTTGGGCCCTTTTATCCCTAGCTGCTTTCAGAATTCTCTCCTTGTCCTTATATTTTGCCAGTTTCACTATGATATGTCGTGCAGAAGATAGATTCAAGTTACGTCTGAGGGGAGTTCTCTGTGCCTCTTTGATTTCAGTGTCTGTTTCTTTCCCCAGATTGGAGAATTTCTCTGCTATATTTGTTCAGGGACTCCTTCAGCGCCTTTCCCACTCTCTTCCTCTTCTGGAATTCCTATGATACAGATATTATTCCATTTGAGTGTATCGTTGAGCTCTGGAACTCTCCTTTCGTGTTCCTGTATCAGTTTATCTCTCTTTTTCTCAGCTTCCTCTTTTTCCACAATTATGTCTTCTAAATCACTTATCCTCCTTTCTGCCTTTTCAATCCATGCATTGGATGCCTCCATTTTATTTTGCACCTCATTTATAGNATGATACAGATATTATTCCATTTGAGTGTATCGTTGAGCTCTGGAACTCTCCTTTCGTGTTCCTGTATCAGTTTATCTCTCTTTTTCTCAGCTTCCTCTTTTTCCACAATTATGTCTTCTAAATCACTTATCCTCCTTTCTGCCTTTTCAATCCATGCATTGGATGCCTCCATTTTATTTTGCACCTCATTTATAGCATTTTTTAATTCAATACAACTATTTTTAAGCTCCAGAGTCTTTGTAGCAATAGTTTCTCTGATGTCTTCTATGCCTTTTTCAAGCCCAGCGATTAATTTTATGACTATTCTTCTAAATTATTGTTCAGTTATTTTGCTTATATCTGTTTTGAGCTGTTCTTTAGCTGTCAAGTCTTCCTGGAATTTCTTTCGAAGAGAGCTCTTTCGTTTCCTCATTTTGGCTAGCTTTCTATCTCTTGTTAGTTTTAACAGCTTGTTATGCACTCTACATCTGTGAGTGCTGCTGTATTAAAGAAGGCTCTTTGACCGTCCAGGGCCTGTCCGTTCAGAAAGTGTTCTTTGAATGGTGTCTCTTCGTCTCTCTTGTTGAGACCTTGGTTATTTTATTTTCCTACTCCCGTAGTTGTATTTGAGACTCCACCATGTGTACTTTGACTTGTTTCTTGAGGTAGCCCTGGAAAAGAAAACAGAGAAACAAACAGGGAGCTAAGGCACACAGACCCACAGACAAATCCAACAAACATGCAAACTGAAAGGGAAAAGAAAAAAGAGAAGAGGATGGAGGGAAGGCAAATATTAAAAATAAAAATACATAAAAAAGAAAAAGAATAAAAGAAAAGGAAAAAGAAAAAACTCAATACATAAAGGACAGTCTAAAGCATATAACCAGATTTCCCAGCTACAAATAAATAGCTGGGTGTATGCAGTGCTGGTGTAAGAGCATAGAGAAAGAGAGAGATGACAGGGTGGGGATGAAGCAAAATTGGAAATGAAATGAGCAGGTAGAAGGAGTAAGAGGCTTATTTCAAAGAGAGAAACAGGGGAATATGGTTGGAGAGGAGGTGAAAGAAATGATGATGATGCTACTCAGTTAAACTATATAGTCTGATTACTACAGAGAGAAAGAGATTAAAAAAGTAGCAGTGGAGGTGTAGAATTTACATCTAGAGAATTGATTAAATGTGAGTGTTTAAGCAAGCTAGTGACTAGAATTAATGAGGGCAGTGCATATATATTGGTCTTGCCCAGGCTCCGGTAAAAAAAAAAAAGCAAAGAAGAAGAAGAAGAAAACGAGGGCAGCTCTCTAGCAGGGATGGGTGTGGTTTGGTCCAGTGTGTCCTGCAGAGGTCCTGCCTTGGTGGTTATGGGTAGAAAAGTGGCGGCGCCCCAGTCCCTTCTTGAACCAAGCATTGCAACTCACTCTTCTGGGTGTGATCTCCCTGTGCTGGGGGTGTAGCTAAGGTGGGTCTTGTTCTATATCTCAAGTCAGACCTCGTTTCCAGATCTCTGTCTGCTGCCCCATTGAAATTGCCCGAAATATAAACTCGCAGGCGAGTCCCTCAGAGCAGTTTCAAGACTCTTGCCTTCCCCCTGAGGATCCAGCTGAACCAGAAGGACAAAGGTGCGGCTGCCACATCCCCTCCAGGTTGAGCTGGCGAGCAGGGAGCAGTTTCACCCAGGGTCGCCTGTGATGAGTGCGTCCCACCTAGGGTCAGCTGGACTGCAGGAAACCAGGTCTCTGTGTGTCCCGTCGCCTGAAATATAAACTCGCTGGCGAGTCCCTCAGAGCCATTTCAAGTCTCTTGCCTCCCCGCTGGGGATGGAGCAGAGCGAGAAGCACAAGGGTGCAGTATCAGGTGCCGCTGCATCCCCTCCAGGTTGGGCTGGCAAGCAAGGAGCAGTTTCACCTGGGGTCACCTAGGACCTGTGTGTTTCCCCTAGGGTCAGCTGGACAGCAGGAAACTGGGTCCCTCAGTGTCCCATAGCCCGAAATATAAACTCACGGGCAAGTCCCTCAGAGCAATTTCAAGCCTCTTGCCTCCCCCCTGAGGATCCAGCCAAACCAGAAGCACAAAGGTGCAGCTGCCACGTCCCATCCAGGTCGAGTTGGCGAGCAGGGAGCAGTTTCACCCAGGGTCGCCTGGGATGTATGCCTCCCGCCTAGGGTCAGCTGGACAGCAGGAAACCAGATCCCTCTGTGTAACCGAGTAGAGGTTTTTTTCTCTTCTCCAGCGACAGGGACAGTGTCTTGAGCAGTTTCGGCCACTCTTTTTTTTTCCCCTAGACTCACCACTGCTCCCCACAAAGGGGGATCGCCCCTCCCTCTGTGTCTCCAGTCCGGGCCGGATTTTATCTTCCCCAGTTCACACTCACGCTATAAGGTTTTCTCAGCGGACTCTGTCTCCTTTTCCTCCCAAATTCCTGGATTCTATAAGGGTTCCTATGGCTTCAGGCCTTCTCCATTTGAGACATGGGGGCGAGTGAGATGTACGGAGCTCCCTACTTCTCCACCATCTTCTGGAGGAATCCTTCTTTATGATATAATTACACGCACCACTTTCAACTGATACGAGCTTTAACAGAAAGCATAGATATATAAAATATTTAGATACTTATCTTTTTAGATATTTATTTAAAAATCTGAAGTTATACTTAAACACAAATGTTAATAATATTGTAGTAATATTGCACAGCAAGAGAATGTAACACAGGTCCCATGTATAACCATTATTATTGCTAATGCAAAATGTTTAGCATATGCGTCATGGATATAGGCATTTTTTAATTCAAAAATAAGATTTTATTTCTATCAGTATCAGATGGATATGCAGAGAAGCCACTGCTAGCATACAATACTTTAAACTTTTATCTCTCTGTGTGTATGTGTTTCGGTATACCTTTTTTCTTTATTTAAAAGCATGGCTAAGTTTATATTAAAATTAAAAAGTCTACAAATGGCAAAATAGTTCTATTATAATGAAACAGTCAAACTCTAGAGCAGGTGTTTTCCCTGAGGGTGCATGAAGATTTCCATTTTCCTAGAGACTGTGTTTTAATGGAATAAGTTTAAAAGGAGATAGGTGAGAAGTCAGATGAAAAACCCTTGTACAACGCCTAAAACCACAAATTGTGACACTATCAGTGGATAAATTTGAAAAAAACAAAGATCTCACGGAAGAAAACAGTGTCAGAGACAGTTTTGGTATTTTTTCTTTTAACTAATGAAGTTGAGAGTTTCCCTAAATATTTGAAACAGAAGAATCAAGACGGTAAGCAATTAGGTAAAGCATACTGCAGAAAATTATGATTTCAGGATTATGTAGGACTCTGATATATTCCTTTTTAAAAAAAAATACGATGTTTGCATGACATTACAATAATAGTGACATACACTGACTAATGAAAGCAATGTATATGAAAGAGTGGCCTGCATAACTCTTAGACATGGTAGAAAATGTATTTTAGGGTAGCGAACATGCACCAAACTAAATAGAATCCTGTAACCAATGTAACACTGCTTGTCATGTGATATACTAAGACACATCTTAATGTTATTTGCTGTAGATTTTGTGTCAAGGATCTTAATTGCCATTGTGTGACTGACATTTCTCAAATTCTGACTGAAACTAAGTCTAGATATATGAAGCAACATATAGTAAATCATTAAAATTCCAATACCACATGATTTTTGAGCATATATATTTTTAAAGAGTAATTTATCAACAGATACACACAGATTTTACGTATATATTTACATCTCACATCGACTGCAAATTGAGTGAGACAAGAAGAATATGGGTAAATGATTCTTTTTTTTAAATAGTTTATTGTCAAGTTGGTTTCCGTATAATACCCAGTGCTCATCCCAACAACTGCCCTCCTCCATGCCCATCACCCCCCTTCCCCTATCTTCCACCCCCATCAGTCCTCAATTTTTCTCAGCATTCAAGAATCTCTCATGGTTTTCCTCCCTCCCTCTCCCCAACTATTTTTCCTCTTCTTCTCCCCCATAGTCCTCCACTAAGTTCCTCCTAATCCATCTATACGTGGAAACATATGGTATTTGTCCTTCTCTGCCTGACTTATTTTGCTCAGCATAACACCCTCAAGGTACATCCATGTTGCTACACAAGGCCAGATTTCATTCTTTCTCATTGCCATGTAGTATTCCATCATATAGATAAACCACATCTTCTTGATCCATTCGTCCGTTGATGGACACTTAGGCTCTTTCCATGCTTTGGCTATTCTTAAGAGTGCTGCTATGAACACTGGGGTACATGTGCCCCTATGCATCAGCACTCCTGTATCCCTTGGGTAAATTCCTAGCAGTGTTATTGCTGGGTCATAGGGGAGTTCTAGTGTTAATTTTTTGAGGAAGCTCCACACTGTTTTCCAGAGGGGCTGCACCAGTTTACGTTCCCACCAACAGTGTAGGAGGGTGCCCGTTTCTCCACATCCTCGCCAGCATCTAGAGTCCTCTGATTTGCTCATTTTAGCCACTCTGACCGGCATGAGGTGGTATCTCAGTGTGGTTTTGATTTGTATTTCCCTGATGAGGAGGGATGCTGAGCATCGTTTCATGTGTCTGTTGGCCATGGTCTGGATGACTTCTTTGAGAAGTGTCTGTTCATATCTTCTGACCATTTCTTCACTGGATTATTTGTTTGTGAGGTGTGGAGTTTGGTGAGTTCCATAGAGATGTTGCATACTAGTCCTTTTTGTGACTATCTTTTCCCATTCCATCAGTTGCCTATTAGTTTTATTGATTGTTTCCTTTGCCATGCAGAAGGTTTTAATCTTGATAAGTTCCCAATAGTTCATTTTTGCTCTTGATTCCCTTGCCTTTGGGGATGTGCCAAGTAAGAAATTGCTGCGGTTAAGGTCGAGCAGGTTGTTTCCTGCTTTGTCCTCTAGGGTTTTGATGGTTCCCTGTCTCATATTCAGGTCCTTTATCCATGTTGAGTTTATGTTTGTGTATGGTGTGAGAAAATGATCTAGTTTCATTTTTGGCATGCTGTTGTCTACTTCTCCCATCACCATCTGTTAAAGAGGCTGTCTTTTCCATTGGATACTCTTCCCCGCTTTGTCAAATATTACATAGCCATACATTTGTAGGTACAATTCTGAGTTCTCTATTCTATTCCATTGGTCTATATGTCTGTTTTTGTGCCAATACCATGCTGTCTTGATGATGACAGCTTTGTAGTAGAAGCTAAATTGTGGGATGGTGAGGCCTCCCATTTTGGTTTTCCTCTTCAATATTACTTTGGCTATTTGGGATCTTTTGTGGTTCCATACAAATTTTAAGACAGTTTGTTCTAGCTTTGAGAAGAATGCGGGTACAATCTTTATTTGGATTGCATTGAATGTGTAGTTTGCTTTGGGTAGTAATGATATTTTAACTATATTTGTTCTTCCGATCCTGAGCATGGAATGATTTTCCATTTCTCTGTGTCTTCTTCAATTTCCTTTAGAAGTTTTCTAAAGTTTTCATCGTACAGATTTCCTATATCTTTGGTTGTGTTTATTCCTAGGTATTTTATGGTTTTTTGTGCAATTGTGAATGGGATCAGTTTCTTGATTTCTCTGTCAGTTGCTTCATTATTGGTGTATAAAAATGCAACCGATTTCTGTACTTTGATTTTGTATCGTGCAACTTTGCTGAATTCATGGATCAGTTCTCATAGGCTTCTGGTGGAGTGTGTCAGGTTTTCTATGTGGAGTATCATGTCGTCTGTGAAAAGTGAAAGTTTGCCTTCTTCTTTGCCAATTCTCATCGCTCTTATTTCCTTTTGTTGTCTGATTGCTGATGCTAGGACTTCCAGCACCATTAAACAACAGTGGTGAGAGTGGACATCCCTGTTGTCTTCCTGATTTCAGGGGGAAAGCGCTCAGTTTTTCCCCATTGAGGATGATGTTAGCTGAAGGGTTTGCATAGATGGCTTTTATGATGTTTATGTAAGTTCCTTCTATCCCATCTTTCTCGAGCGTCTTTATTAAGGTATGCTGTATTTTCTCAAATCTTTTTTCTGCATCTATTGACAGGATCATATAGTTTTTATCTTTTCTTTTGTTGATGAGATGTATCACATTGATTGATTTCTGAATACTGAACCAGCCCTGTAACCCAGGAAGTAATCCATTTGATCTTGGTGGATAATTCTTTTTATGTGCTCTTGCATTCGATTTGCAATTATCTTGTTGAGGATTTTTGCATCCGTATTCATCAAGGATACTGTCTTGTCGTTCTCTATTTTTTTGCTGGGTCTTTGTCTGACTTGGGAATGAAAGTGATGCTGACTTCGTAAAATGAATCCAGAAGTTTTCCTTCAATTTCTATTTTTTGGAATAGCTTGAGAAGAATGGTATTAACTTTGTTTTAGGTGTCTGGTAGTATTCCCCGGGGAAGCCATCTGGCCCAGGGCTCTTATTTGTTGGGAGATTTTTGATAATTGATTCGATTTATTCACTATTTATGGATCTCTTCAGATTTTCTATCTCTTCCCATGTGAATTTTGGTAGTGAGTGTGTGTTTAAGAATTTGTCCATTTATCTAGTTTATCAAGTTATCTAGTTTGTTGGCATATAATTTTTCATAGTANATTAAAGTCCCCTGCTATTAGCACATTCTTGTCCATAAGATTGTTTCTGTTTGTGATTAATTGTTTTATGTATTTGGGTACTCCCGTATTCAGTGAGTAGACATTTATAATTGTTAGCCCTTCCTGATGGATAGACCCTGCAATTATTATATAATGCCCTTCTTCATCCCTTATTACTGTCTTTACTTTAAAGTCCAGTTTGTCTAAGTATATCTACTGCAGCTTTCTTTTGACTTCCACTAGCATTGTAGATATTTCTCAATCCCTTTACTTTCAATCTGAAGGTGTCCTCCATTTTAAAATGAATTTCTTGTAGACAGCATATAGATGTATTTTTTTTTCATTCTGCTACCTCATGTCTTTTAATGGGAGCATTTAGTCCATCTGCATTCAGTATTATTGAAAAATATGTGTTTAGAGTCATTGTGTTCTCTGTAAGATTCATGCTTACGGTGGTGTCTCTGGTACCTTGTGTTCCTTGCAGCATTTCCCTCATAGAGTCCCCCTCAGGAATTCTTGTAATGCTGGTTTAGTGGTGACAAATTCTTTCCATTTTTTTTTTTAAATTTGGGAAGACTTTTATCTCTTCTTCTATTCTGAATGACAGGCTTGATGGATAGAGGATTCTTGGCTGCATATTTTTTCTCTTCATCACATTGAAGATTTTCTGCCATTCTTTTCTGGCCTGCCAAGTTTCAGGAGATAGGTCTGTCACCACTCTGGTAGTTTTCCTTTTGTATGTTGGGGCCCTTTTAACCCTAGCTGCCTTCAGAATTCTCTCCTTGTCCTTATATTTTGCCAGTTTCACTATGATATGTCATGCAGAAGATCAATTCAAGTTACGTCTGAGGGGAGTTCTCTGTGCCTCTTGGATTATAATGTCTGTTTCCTTCCCCAGATTGGAGATGTTCTCGGCTATAATTTATTCAAGGACTGCTTCAGCGCCTTTCCCTCTTTCTTCCTCTTCTGGAATTTTTATCATACGGATATTGTTCCATTTGATTGTATCACTTACCTTTCAAACTCTCCTTTCGTGTTCCTGGATCAATTTATCTCTCTTTTTCTCGGCTACCTCTTTTTCTATAATTGTGTCTTCTAACTCACTTATTTTCCTCTCTGCCTCTTCAATCCATCATTGGACGCCTGCATTTTTTTTGTGCACCTCATTTATAGCATTTTTTAATTCAATACACCTATTTTTCAGCTCCAGAGTCTTTGGAACAATAGTTTCTCTGATGTCTTCCATGACTTTTTCAAGCCCAGAGATTAATTTTATGNCTGTGGTCCACTCCCTGAGTTCTCAGTCTGGTTTTGTGGGGAGAAAAATGGTGGCGCTCCAATCCCCTTGAACCAAGCATTGTAAATCACTCTTTTGGGTCCGATCTCCCTGTGCCAAGGGCACAACCAGGGTGGGCTGTGCTCTACATCCCAAGCCCCACCTCCTTTCCAGATCTCAGTCAGAGCGCTTAATTGATACCGCCCCGAAATATAAACCTGCAGGCCATGTCCTTCCGATTAGCCTCAAGCCTGCCACCTACCCACTGGCTGTCGAAGATAGGNGAAGACTTTTATCTCTTCTTCTATTCTGAATGACAGGCTTGATGGATAGAGGATTCTTGGCTGCATATTTTTTCTCTTCATCACATTGAAGATTTTCTGCCATTCTTTTCTGGCCTGCCAAGTTTCAGGAGATAGGTCTGTCACCACTCTGGTAGTTTTCCTTTTGTATGTTGGGGCCCTTTTAACCCTAGCTGCCTTCAGAATTCTCTCCTTGTCCTTATATTTTGCCAGTTTCACTATGATATGTCATGCAGAAGATCAATTCAAGTTACGTCTGAGGGGAGTTCTCTGTGCCTCTTGGATTATAATGTCTGTTTCCTTCCCCAGATTGGAGATGTTCTCGGCTATAATTTATTCAAGGACTGCTTCAGCGCCTTTCCCTCTTTCTTCCTCTTCTGGAATTTTTATCATACGGATATTGTTCCATTTGATTGTATCACTTACCTTTCAAACTCTCCTTTCGTGTTCCTGGATCAATTTATCTCTCTTTTTCTCGGCTACCTCTTTTTCTATAATTGTGTCTTCTAACTCACTTATTTTCCTCTCTGCCTCTTCAATCCATCATTGGACGCCTGCATTTTTTTTGTGCACCTCATTTATAGCATTTTTTAATTCAATACACCTATTTTTCAGCTCCAGAGTCTTTGGAACAATAGTTTCTCTGATGTCTTCCATGACTTTTTCAAGCCCAGAGATTAATTTTATGACTATAGTCCTAAATTCTTGTTCAGTTATTTTGCTTATATCTGTTTTGAGCCTTTCTTTACCTGTCATTTCTTTCTGAAATTTCTTTGGAAGCGAGTTCTTCCGTTTCATCATTTTGGCTAGTTTTCTGTCTCTTGTTAGTTTTAAAAGCTTGTCATGCACTCTGCATCTGTGAGTACTGCTGTATTAAAGAAGGCTCTTTGACTGTCCAGGGCCTGTCCTTTCAGGAAGTGTTCTTTGGATGGTGTCTCTTGGTCTCTCTTGTTGAGACTTTGGTTATTTTATTTCCCTACCGTATTGGTATTTGGACTCTCCACCATGTCTATTTTGTCTTGTTCCTATAGGTAGCCCTGGAACATAAAACTGACAAATACACCGGGAATAAAGGCACACAAACACACATACAAATCCAACAAACAAGCAAACCAAATGGGAAAAAGGAAAAGAAGAAAAAGGGAAAAAAAGGGGGGGACAGGAGGAAAACAACCATTAAAAATAAAAAATAAAGAAGAAATAAGAAAGATGAAATGAAAAGAAAAATGAAAAAAGAATCCAAAATTCAGAAGACAGTCTAAAAGCATAAAACCGGAATTGCCAGCTACAAATAAATAACTGGGTATCTGCAGTGCTGATGGGAGAGCATATACAAGGAGAGAAATGACAGGGCAGGGAGAAAGCAAAATTGGATGATGACCAGGCAGAGAGTAAGAGGTTTAATTCAGTGAGAGAAAGAGGAGAATATGGTGGGAGGGGAGGAGAAAGAATTGGAGATATGTTACTCAGAGAAACTATATAGTCTGATTACTCCAGAGAGAGAGAGACAGAGAGGTTGCAGTGGAAGTACAGAATGCATATCTAGAGAATGGATTAAATCTGATTGTTTAAGCAAACCAATGACCTGAGTGCAGAGGGGAGGGATATGAAGGAGACAAGGGAAAACATATCTCAATGAAGAGAATTGATCTAGAATTAATCATGGCAGTGCATCCATGTTGGTCTTGCCCTGGGCTCTGGTAAAAGAAGAAAAAAAGCAGCTCTCTATTGGGGATGGACATGGTTTGGTGTAGGCAGGTCTTAGCCTCCACTGCATCCTGTGGTCCACTCCCTGAGTTCTCAGTCTGGTTTTGTGGGGAGAAAAATGGTGGCGCTCCAATCCCCTTGAACCAAGCATTGTAAATCACTCTTTTGGGTCCGATCTCCCTGTGCCAAGGGCACAACCAGGGTGGGCTGTGCTCTACATCCCAAGCCCCACCTCCTTTCCAGATCTCAGTCAGAGCGCTTNACAGAGCGGTTTCAAGCTGGGCCACTTCCCTGCCTGATCTGGGGGGAGTGCAGTGGAGAAGTTTCTCCTGTCCCCACCCGGGACGGGGCTTTCAGCTCAAAGTCAGCACAACAGCTGGAAACCGGATCCAAGGTTTTTCTGTTCTCCAGGGACAGGGACAGTGCTTTAAGCAGTTTCAGCCACTCTATTTTCCCCTCGACTCACCGTGGTTCCCTGCAAAGGGAGCTCCTTCCTCTCCCTCCATGTCTCCAGGTCCGGGCCAGCCCATTTTTTATCTTCCCCAGTTCATACTCATGCACCTATGAGGTTTTCTTTTTTTTNTATAAATGATTCTTTAAAAGTGTTGAGGTAGACAAGTTAGTTGATCCATGGTCCTAATTCCATCACTGTAGAGAATTGCCTTGGTTATTCCAAAGGTAATAACATAATTTTTTTGTTTCTGTAATTAAAGTTTTTAGTATGGGAATGTGTAAGGTAAGAGATTTGTTGAGATTGTGGAGAGGACAATATCAGTGTAAAGTAAACTTATTCATAATAATGCTCCTAGACGCAAAGTAGGACATAAATCTTCACCAAAATGACACCAATTGTAATTACCCATACTTTAGGGAGATGTTATGATTTTAGTTAACAAAGTAAAATTCCAGCAAGGACAAAGAAAACAGAACTTATTCAGAAAGGTTTTGGGGACCCCTGGAGAAAAAGTTGCAAAAATAAAATGTTGTAGCCAGTCTGGTTTAAAACAAATTATGCAAGTCCATCCAGCAACTTTTCACTTAAAAATAGGTAGTAATAATCTTTGAGGACAACCTGCAAAATCTACCTGTTTTCTCTCACCAAAAACATTTGTGTATAAGATAGCCTACATAATTTATTAGTCTGGGAGAAACCATATGGCTTTAATAATTTTGAGTCCAATCATAAACCTGATATTTTAATTTAATTACAGAATGAAAAGCCTAGGATCCTTTGAAACCATATCTGTAATGTAGGTTACTATTCTATGACATGCAATTATCCTTTCACTGAAGATTAAACATAAGTAAATGTAGCTGGTTAAAAATAGTATATAAACTTAAAATTTATGCTTGAAAGCTTTAAAATGGCCCTG
>NW_027532258.1:56157-56381 GCF_008692635.1 Crocuta crocuta
ATTGAGGATTTTAAACTCTGAAAAACATTTACTTCCTTTAAACTTAACCTGAGTGTACTACTTTGAGGAAGAAACTATTTCTATCATGCTTAAATGTGATGATAAAATCAACATGAATAATTTTTGAGAAATCCTGGAAAATGGAGACAGAAGTCAAACAACCCAAATCCATTAATTTCCTAAAATGGAAAAAGACAAATGTTGACATTTAAAGACTTCTTTGA
>NW_027532258.1:56497-56743 GCF_008692635.1 Crocuta crocuta
CCCTGGCAAACTTATATAATTTTTATTTTTATTATAGAAAAATTTGAAACCTAATAAATGGTGGAGAAAATAGTAAAACTAACTCCATGGGCTGGAATGTGTTTTTGCTTGTGTGCTAGCGGTGACAGGGGTTACTCTTTCTCTCCCCTGCTGCTTAAATCTTTGGCTACTTTTGAGAGAAAAGTCTAGACAGAGGTTGGGGTTTAGGACTGACAGTAAGTGGCAGGTGATCACCTCCTGCACCCC
>NW_027532258.1:56764-67106 GCF_008692635.1 Crocuta crocuta
AACTTCCACTTGTTTATCTATTTATTAAGATTTTAGCTTATATATTCTTATCAGTTTGTATGACAGCCACCTCCTTCCCTTATACTCTGCCACAGGTAAGCCAATTACACATCTCATCCTTCTTTGGAGAGGTTTATCCCTTCTTGAAACTTCAGGTCTCTGATGGGTCAAGAGAAGTTCAGATTTTGTTGTTTATCTGGCTTTTTCTTACTGTTAGGGGAGAACAACACTCTTTCCAATTTGCTACATCTTGAATGGAAGGAGAAATTCTAAGTCCACTGCTTAGATTTAAAATATATTTAAAATTTATATTTAAGATTTAAAACAGTTCACAGTTCATCAGTGTTTATTTTATTGGTATGACAATATATTTTAGTTATTTAAAGCAATGTTATTTTTGTGTGCTGCCTAAGGCTTCTTTAAGGGTAAGGTATCATAATATTTGTAGCCTCTTTTGGAGAAGCTTTGTTCAATATATTATTATGCAAAAAAGGGCTCAGGTGGTACTGTGATATAATAAGAAATACATATTTTGTTCTTAGTCCCTGGGTCCTGGCTAAAGCTACTAAAAACCCTTATAATTTCCTAAGTGATGATAGCAATAATTGCAAAATTAGTTTTGTTGTAATATTTAGTTTTATTCCCCAGTGACAAAGGATGTGATAAGGATGAAAGGTTTATACTTAAGTATTTATAACTAGACAGTTTCAGCCACAGCTAAGTTTATGTTAATGAGGTAACTTTTCAAAAACCCTTAAGGATAAGTTACTGATTGGCAGAGGAACCAACTATATAATTAAAGGGTTGGAACTTTTAGTCCCACCCCATGACCTCCAGAGAGGGGAGAGAGGCTAGAGGTTCAATTATACCTCCAGAGAGGGGAGAGAGGCTAGAGGTTCAATTATATCACCAATGGCCAATGATTTAACTAATTGTGTCTACATGATGAAACTTCCTTAAAAATGGAAACCAAAGAGGTTCAGACCAATTCTGAGTTGGTGAACACATCCACATCTTGGGAGCGTGGCATGCACAGACAGGACATGGGCTCAATGTGAACCCCTCCTTTGTGTCATGGTAACTCAGTGCATGAATACAGCTTGAAGCTGCTCCAGCCAGCCTTACCAGGGCCCCAGTATCTGTCTACATTAGGCTTTAAAACTTTATCCAGGATTGGTCTGCATAGGACCTATAGTGGAGAGAGGAGCCACAGGATCATAGAACATATAGTTGGCCTTGGAGCTGTCCAGAATGAAGAGATTTGCCTTCGCTCCAAGGCCAGATAAGTGCCAATTTCAACTATTTTCCTTAAAAATAACATTTTTTCTATGAAATGGTGTGAATTATAGTTGTCCAACATTCTATTATGACAATTTTCAAACATAAAAAAAGTTGAATACTGTTATATAGCTACCAAAATAGCTAAAATTAAAAAGATCAACAAAAACAAATATGAGCATGGCTGTGAAGCAACCAGAAATCTTGTATATTGCTGCAGGAAATGTAAACTGGTACAACGACTTTGGAAAACTGGCATTATTTACAAAAGTTGAATCTATGCATAGCTTGTGACTACCAATTCATTCCTGACTATAACTCAACAGAATTTTATGCATATGTTCCCCAAGAGACAAATTGCAAGACTGTTCTTATCAATATTATTTGTAGAAACTAAAGAATAGAAACAATCTGCATGTACACCATTAGTAAAATGAGATATGCTTAAGATAAAATGTTATCTAGCAGCAAAAATGAATAACCTTCAGCTACATACAAAATATGGACAAATCTTGCAAATGCAATATTGAGCCAGAGAAACGAGACATAAAAACATACACACTTTGTGGTTTGCTGTCTATAAAGTTGAAGCCTAGGAAAACCTAAATTATAGACATATAAGTCTCCAAAAGCTAACTCTGGGGAGGAGCAAGAAGGTGGTTATTGAAAGGGGCTTGATGGCAGCCTCTGAGGTATAAGCAATGTTCTAATTGATGGCCTGGGTCATAGGTGCATGAGATATGATGATTCATTGATCTGTTCATTTTGATGGTTTACCTTTGTAAAAAAGATATATGCCAATAAGAAGAAAGGAGAAAAAATTTGAAAGGATTTTACAGTGCATACCCATACATTCATTACTAGATACTATAGTAAACAGTTTACTATTCTTGCTTTTTCACCTATCCATCCATTTCTTTAGCCACCCATCAGGACTTACTATTGTTATTGATGACGATGAAAAATGGTATTTTTGACATGCAGGCCATGAAGCTATAGTTTGTCAAACAACTCAGCCTGGCCTCCCCACCACATTTCTTTGCCAAGCCAGGGTCACCCACAAACCTACCTCTTCCCTGTTACTTTCTTCCCTGGACCTCCTTCCTTGTCTTAGTTTGAGCAGATGAGCACAAGGGTGGAGATTTTCTAAAGTTGGCAAAAACCAAGGAAACAAACTCCTTTATGGGGTCAGACCCATCTGGTTACACATTTTCTTAACTGCACCATCAACATACACGCAGCTTCAGCCAGTGAAACCAGCCCTGAAACTGCAAGGCTCATGCCTAGGTGTGCTAACTCCTGGAAGCCCAGACTGACTTGAAACATGTCCAAAGCTATTCTAGAAACAGAAAAGATTATTGTTAATTATGAAATGAAATTTCTTTTTGTTTCAAGGATAGGGAGGGGCTGAAAAGTGTTAAGGATGCCCAACTGTCCTCTAAAGAAACTTTAATTCTTCTCCATGGGAGAAGCTGCCTTGAAGCAGATATGCAAACCTGTTCTGGCAGTTTGATTCCTACATGATGGACCCTCCAGGGGCACCTCGAGTGGAGGGAGCCTGTGTGCACATGCAAGGTGGCAAGGTGGGGGATGACTGGGCTTTTTAACCTTTTTTGTGGATTGGAGCCCTTGGCTGTCCAGTGAAAAATTTGATGTTTTGTTAGAGTAATCATTTTAAGTGTTTAAAATAAATTCACAGGATTGCAAACAGAACTGATCATGCTAAAGTACAGCTACCAAAATATTTCTTCAAATTTGTGATAGAGCAAAAGATAACTTCCTTACTATATTAAATAACAAGATTTAACTGTAAGTCTGATAACTACCGTACTTTTGGAGTAGTGACAAATGTAACAATATTCCAAGATACCCACAATGATAGGAATGAGATATGAAAACATGTATGATTTCTATTGTTATAGGTACTGTTAATACTATGCAACATTTCAGTCACAGGAAAGAAATGGTACATTTTAGTTATAAGTAAGTGACCATAAAGATGCCGTATTTTTCACAGCTAAGCTTACAGATCCCGTGAATTCTGTCTGAGGACCTGAGGATGAGAACTTCTGGAAAATAGGGGCTTTCTCCTTGTCTCTTTTTAAATTTGTCTCTGATGATAAAATGTTCCCTGTATCTAGGCAGATACCCCAAAAAATTATAAGTTGAAAACAAGGACCCAAACATATCCTTGTACACCAACGTGAATAGCAGCATTAGTCACATTAGCTAAAAGGTACAAAGGAAACAAATGTCCACCAACAAATAAAAGGATGAACAAAATATAGTATGTATATATAGACACACACACACATATGCACACATATTGGAATACTACTCAATCTTAGAAAGGAAGGAAATTTGGGGGCATCTGGACAACTCAGTTGGTTAAAGCATCCGACTCTTGGTTTTGGCTCAGGTCATGATCTCATGGTTTTGGCTCAGGTCATGATCTCATGGTTTAGGGGTTTGAGCCTTGCACTGGGCTTCTTGGTGGCAGTACAGAGCTTGCTTGGGATTCTCTCTCTCCTTCTTTCTCTGCCCCTCCCCCCTTTCAAGATAAATAAACTTAAAAAAATTTTTTTAAAAGAAAAGAAGGAAATTCTGACACCTGCTATAGTATGGGTGAGACTTGAGGACATCACACTAAGTGAAATAAGTCTGTCACAAAAATACAAATACTGTATGATTCCAGTTATATGAGGTAGAATACCAAAATTCATAGAGACAGAAAGTAGAATTACCAGGGTTAATTACTATGTGGTTACCAAGGCCTAAGGGTAGAGGAAATGTAAAGTTATTGTTTAACGGGGACACAGTTTTAGTTTGGGAATATGAAAAAGTTCTGGAGAAGGATGGTGGTGATGGTTACACAATAGTGTGAATGTGCTTCATGTTGCTGAACTATGCACTTAAAATGGTTAAAATGGTAAATTTTATGTATCTTTCATCACCATTAAATTATTTTTAAAAGTTTTTAAAAGACATAGAAGCACTGTATTCCTTCCTTACACCTTGTCCTATATATCTCTTCCATTTGGCTCTTCTTGAGTTGTAGGCTTTATAATAAACTGGCAAATGTAAATAAGTGTAAAACTGAGTTCTGTGAGCCAGTCTAGCAAATTATCAAACCTGAGGAGGGGATAGTGAGAACTCCTGATTTATAGCCAGTCAATCAGAAGGATGGGTGGCGCAGACTTNCATAAGATTGACAGGTGAAGGTTGGGGGAAGCAGTATTGTGTAACTGATCCCTCAATCTGTGGAATCTGGACCTAATCCACAAAGTTAGTATCAGAATTGAATTAAATTGTAGGACACCTGGTTGATGTCTGCTGAGAATTGGAAAATGGCTTGTTGTGGAAAAACCTACACATTTGATGTCAGAAGAGTAGAGTATAGAAAGAATGTTTTTTTATTAGCTAATATCCAGAATATTTAAAGAACTTCTACAGATCACTAATAAAAGTCAGATAATTCAGTAGAAAAATGAGCCATACCATGTGCATGCCCTTTTCCTGGACTGCGGTACCACCTTCATGTGTGCATCACACTCCTCAGGAGAAAACGGGAGGACGATTCCAGCAGCTATCACTACTGAGGACCCCAATGGTCTTTAATGCTGCCACTAACATCCACAGCCCTCACTGCTGAGGACCCTTATAATCTTTGCCAATTCTTTTTTTTCCCAATGTTTATTAATTTTTGAGAGACAGAGCACCAGTGGGGGAGGGGCAGAGAGCGAGGAGACACAGAATGCACAGCAGGTTCCAGGCTCTGAGCTGCCAGCACAGAGCCTGATGTGGGATTCGAACCCACAAACCGTGAGATCATGACCCGAGCTGAAGTCAGACGCCCAAACGGCTGAGCCACCCAGGCACCCCATCTTTGCCAATTCTGATTGCATCTGACAAAGCTGCCTAGAATCCATGCCACTGTGCCTCCTCAAGTGAGAGTTACTGTTGCAACTTTACCGGAACAGGAGATACTACTGCACGTCAACCCACCCAAAGCCAGAGCTGCCACATCCCCACTGGAATCAGCACTGCTGTACACTCCTGGAACTAGTGTTTTCATACATGCTCAGACCCAACACCAGGCCTAGTGCCACTGCATACCTAACTTAGCCAAGGCACTTGTTCTGGGTGTCTTTCCTCACTAAAGCCAGTTCATAAAGTCTAGAAAAAGTGACTGCTCCTTCAAATGTGTAGAGACCAATGTAAAGCAATAGAGACATGAAAAATCAATGAAACAGGGCACCATGAAAGGGATATGATAACCAAACCCAAAAAAGTTAAGATCTACAAATTAACTGACGAAGAATTTAAAATAATTGCTCTTCACATTGAAATGGAAATATGCTAAAGAGCAATGTAAAAGCATATGAAAACATAAAGTTTAGGGGCACCTGGGTGGCTCAGTCAGTTGAGCATCTAACTCTTGGTCTCAGCTCAGGTCATGATCTCAGGGTAGTGGAATCAAACCCCACATCAGACTCTGTGCTGAGCATGCAGCCTGCTTAGGATTCTCTCTCTCTCTCTCTCTCTCTCTTTGCCTTTTCCTCTCTCTCTCCCTCCCTCTGGCCCTCGTCCCCCCATACTCTTTCTTTAAATTAAATAAAATGAAAAAAGCATTAAATAAATAAAAAAGAGAAAACAAACTCTATTTGTAATGTTAAATATATAGACAAATACAAAAAATGTAATACTCTACTGGTAGAGCAATACTTTTACTACAAGAATAGTGTTGGGTGGAGGTGGAGGTAAAAATGTAAAGTTTTGTATGTGATTGAAGTTAGGTTGCTTTCAACTTAAAATAGACTATTATAATTCCAAGGTAATTTATGCAAGCTCAGGGTACTATTAGGAAAAGAAACCTATAATAGATGCACAAAAGATAAAGAGAAAAAAACCAAAGCAAATCAATACACAGAATCATCAAATAACAAAGAAGGCAGCAAGAGAGGAAAGAAATAACTACAAAACAGAAAACAATAAATAGCAGCAATCAATAATTACTATATCAATAGTTACTTTAAATATAAATGGATTAAACCTATCAATAATTACTTTAAATATAAACGGATTATACTCTCTAATCAAAAGTTGTAGAGTGGCTAAATGGATAAAAACAAATCCAGTGATATGCTATCTACAGAAGACTCATTTTAGATTTAAAGACACACATAGTCTGAAAGTGAAAGGATAAAAAAGATATTTCATGCAAATTCATTCCAGAACAAAGCAAGGGTGGCTGTATTTATATCAGACAAAATAGGCTTTAAGTCAGAAACTGTCCTTAGAGTCAAATAAGGTCATTACATAATGATAAAGGGATTAATGAAATAGGATGATATGACAATTATAAATACATATGCATCCAACATCAGAGCACCTAAATATATAAAACAAATAACAGATCCAAAAGGAAAAGTGACAGCAATTCAATAATAGTTGGAGACTTCAATATCCCACTTTTAGTAACATATAGAACACCCAGATAGAAAATCAATAAAGAAAGAGCAAACATGAACAACACTATAGACCAAATGAATTTAACAGACACATTTAGAACTTTCCACTCAGTAGAAGAGTACACATTCTTGGGGCACCTGGGTGACTCAGTCGGTTAAGCGTCCAACTTCGGCTCAGATCATGATCTCACTCTTCGTGGGTTCGAGTCCCGCATTGGGCTCTGTGCTGACAGCCAGCTCAGAGCCTGGAGCCTGTTTCAGATTCTGTAACTCCCTCTGCCTCTGACCCTCCCCTGCTCACGCTGTTTCTCTCTCTCTCTCTCTCTCTCTCTCTGTCTCTCTCTCTCAAAAATAAATAAAACATTAAAAAATTTTTTAAAAGAATACACATTCTTATCAAGTTTACAAAGAACATTTTCCAGAATATATTACATGTTAGGTCACAAAACCAGTCTTGACAAGGTTAAGATGATCAAAATAATTCCATGTTATCTTTTCCAACTACAGTGGAATGAAACTAGAAATCAATAACAGTAAGAAAATGTGAAAATTCACAAGTACATCAAAACTAAACAACACATTCTTGAACACCCATTGGAGCAAAAAGGAAATCAAAAAGGACTTAAAAAACTATCTTTAAGTGTGCCTGGATGGCTCAGTTAGTTAAGTGTTTGACTTCAGCTCAGGTGGTGATCTCATGAGCCCTGCATCGGGGTCTGGGCTGACAGCTCAAGCCTGGAGCCTGCTTTGGATTCTGTGTCTCCCTCTCTCTCTGCCCCTCCCCAAATCACACTCTGTCTTTCTCTCTCAAAAATAAACATTAAAAATTTTATAAAGAATTATCTTTAGACAAATGAAAATAAAAATACATGTATGTAAAATGCCACTAAATGTTATACTCTAAAATGGTTAAAATGGCAAATTTTATGTTAAGTACATTTTACCACAATGAAAGATTTTTAAAAAAGGAATGAAGTCCTGATGCATGGTACAGCGTGGATGAAACTTGAAAACATTATTCAAAGTGAAAGAAGTTAGACACAGAAAACCACTTATTGTATAATTCGATTTAAATGAAATGTCCAGCACAGCCCAATCCATACAGATATAGTGTAGATTATCAATAGACTGCCCTGGAGGAAACTTGGAATGGGAGTAACTGCTCATAAGTAGCATGGGATTTCTTTTGGGGATGGTGAAAATATTCTGTAATTAAATAGTGGTGATAGTTATACACATATGTGAATATAGCTAAAACTACTGAAATGTATACTTTTGGGCATAATTTTGACTATGCTTTATGAGGAAGTATATAGCATAGGAGTTAAATTCACAGGCTTTGGAATCAGACAGATTTTACTTTGGGCCTGGCCTCCAAAATGTGAGAGCTCTCTGATCTTGAACAATTTATTTTCTATCTCTAAACTATTTTTCCTATGTAGAAAGGAGATTACTATAACTCATATTTAGGTTGTTTCAAGATTTAGTGATACTATCTATTTAAAGCATTTAAAGTAAAAAAAAAAAATGAAAGAAAGAAAGAGTTTTACCAAATACTGAAAAAAGAAGCCTAAGGTACTTAGAGTCCATAAAAATGGGAGCTATTATTATAATCATCTATTATTCCATATGTATACATNATGCACGATTGCTCTTTTCTTCTAAGTTTTGTTTATTTTATAAATATTCTACAGTGGCCATTTTAATTTTATAATATAGCTAGAATAAACTTTGTGTATTACTATTAAAATTTTTGCAATGTTTCACTTTTAAAAAGAAGCAACACTGTTCTAAACTCCAGAAAATTCTGCCCAATGATCTTCCATGAGGCATTTGCTTAGTTTGTTGGGTGTGGTTTCTATTTTGGGGAAATAACCATGGAAATCAACATCTCAGAAGTACCACCATGATCGCAACTGGTCCAGCAAGTGGTACAATGACTGACTGTATGGCAAGATCAGAAGTAACAGAGCTGAGGCTACTGCATCAGGCAGCTTTCCAGATTGTTGACAGTAGTTATGTAACGGAATATGCAGCAGAGTGGAGAGCTGTGTCAGGCCAACAGATTTAGTGGTCCACTGTTGTTGATTGGTTGAGTGACCTTGTAATTGTAACCTAAGTAATTAGGAGTCTTTGCTTATGGAAGGTTTCTAGGACTGCCATCTTTTATAGGCATCCTTATAGCAGTGTCTATAGTACTGCAAAACTGTTCAATTTCTGGTTTTCTTTGGAAGAGACTGTAAATCTGTGTTGCAAAGGTATTNATAATACAAAAAATTTACAGCATTTGCCAACATATATCATCTGTTTCTATGATGGGAAGTTATACGATATTTGTAGAAAAAGATAGGTATAAATACATTTAAATTTATGGTTCATAGGATAGCACCATCATTGCAAAAATGGAACAATTCTTGTGTAATATCTGAAAAACAGTATGAAACTTTTTCACCAAGAACATTGCTTGTATTTTATCTTCCCTAATGTTTATCTTTTCTTTTGTCTTAAAAGTCTTTAAAAAATTTTTAATGTTGATTTATTTTTAACAGACAGAGACAGAGACAGAGACCGAGCATGAGTGGGAGAGGGGCAGAGAGAGAGGGAGACACAGAATTGGTAGCAAACTCCAGGCTCTGGACTGTCAGCATAGAGCCAGATGAGGAACTTGAACCCACAAACCATGAAATCATGACCTGAGCTGAAGTCAGAAGCTTAACCAACTGAGCTTAACCAACAAGTGGCACTTGTCTTAAAAGTTTTTAGCCAATAAATCAATCAATGGAAACTTTTTGTACTATTCTTCTGTTTTGAGTAAAGAGTTCTTAAATTGAAATTCTTTACTCCTACCCTGGATGAGAACGTCATGTAGATTTCTACATGACTAGTTCTGCTCTAATACTAAAAGAAAATCTTTGTCCCATTAAAATAAAAATCTGTTTTTATAATTTACACTCTTCAAATCATTGCTTTCTTCCAGCAACTCCAAGCCCTGCCTACTTGAGTACTTTACTCCTCCTAAACACAGAGACTAATTTAGCAGTAGGTCAGTTATACAGATCATGCCAATCTGGACTTATCATAGTGATGTCTCAGGACATTAGGGCCAAGTTGATCTAAGAATAAATCCTGTGACTTCTTCAGGCACTACCAAGAGCATATACGCCTGAAGTTGCAGTTGGTCACCATAAGAAAAGGGCCTACCCTGGAGTAAAGCCAATGTAGACGTAAGCAATGCCAAAATAATGGAGACTCAGACTTGAAGACATCATTTTAATCCTTGATTCAAGCTGTTCATTAAGCTAATAATCCCCCACCCTTTTTCTTTTCCTTAAACCAGGGTTTGATTTTTTTTCTAATAGTTTATTGTCAAATTAGTTTCCACATAACACTCAGTACTCATCCCCACAACTGCCCTCCTCCATGCCCATCCCTCCTCCCCTCCACACCCATCAGTCCTCAGTTTTTGTCAGCATTCAAGAGTCTCTCATGGTTTGCCTCTCTCCCTTTCCCCCACCATTTCCCCCCTTCTTCTCCCCCTTGGCCCTGCATCAAGTTCCTCCTAAACCTCCTATACGTGCAAACATATGGTATTT
>NW_027532259.1:0-210 GCF_008692635.1 Crocuta crocuta
CCCAACGCTCTGTACTCCAGGGGCAGCCTTGGGCCCCTGACGTGGATTGTTTCGGGCGCAGCTTTCACATTGCTCACATACCACTCGGGCTATGCTGGAGAGCCGAGGGATGTAAAAATACCGGCTTAACATTGTTTCAAGGGCTGTCCGGCCGATGTGAGTTTCCTGATGGAACTGCTTAACAAAGGCTGGAGCTAAGGCCTCAGGAAT
>NW_027532259.1:283-553 GCF_008692635.1 Crocuta crocuta
TTAAACCAAGTACTTTCATGGTGTGAGTAATTAGGGTCCCACTCTGTCAGTGGGTTAGGGAACAGTGCAGCAGTTAAAGCCGGTGATTTTATTGCTCCTTTGGAAGCTGCTAGCTTTGCCTCTCGGTCAGCCTTTCGGTTTCCCAGTGCAGACATGGTGTCCCCCCTTTGATGTCCCTGGCAGTGCATGACTGCCACACTTTTAGGGGCCCACACAGCGTCTAAAAGTTCAAGGATCTCCTTACCATATTTTATGTTCTTTCCTCCTGAG
>NW_027532260.1:0-1432 GCF_008692635.1 Crocuta crocuta
GATGCAGTTAAGGACCTGAGACAGGGGGATTACCCTGATCACCCAAAGGCTGCTATAATTGCAAGTGTCCTTATACAAGGGGGGCGGGGATAGGAGGGGCCAGAGACAGGGAGAAGTAGGGGATGTGACACCAGAAGGAGGAACTGGAGTAGCTGAGGCAGGAACCATGAGCCGGGGGTGAAAGCTGCCCTCGAAGCTGGGAAAGCAGGCCCAGGTTCTCCCTGACCCCCTGAAGGACGCAGCCCTGCTCACACCTCGACTCACACCTCGTGACCCTGATTCAGCTTCTGGCCTCCAGCATAGAGGAGAGAAGTATGTGGTCTCAGGGCACGAGGTTTATATGCTTTGTTACAGCAGCCCCAGAAAACTGACCAGTGAAATGGCATCCTGACATTTAATGTTATTGGGTTTCATTACACAATTAATTTCAAGTCAGGCCGTCAGGCCATTCTTTATGGAGAAGACTTGGGGCACTGAGACGTCCCCTGAGAAGTGCCAAGGGTCCTTGGAAGTCTGCAGCAAAGGTGGAGGAGTCCCAACAGCCCAGCTGCAGGGTTTGCAAATTATAAAGTTTTCATTTTTGATACCAAAAGAATACGAACTAAGGTCTTTAAAGTACACACCCAGAAGAGAAAAGCAGCTACGCATACCAGTTCCAATCTAAAAAGTCAGTTATTTTCTACAGCAGCACATGGAATTACCTGCACTCAGTTGGGGACAGACACCGAAACTGGCGATGGCAGCGGGGTCTTGCTGGAACGGCCACAGCAAATGGGGATGATCACAAAGTCCCCAGGGCTGTGCTCCCACCTGCTCCTGTGTGACCCTCCATCCAATCAGTGGTTCCTTAAACTGTACAAAAAATATTTCAAATTTCAGGTTCAGAGGCGCCTGGTGGCTCCGTCAACTAAGCATCACGTCTCAATGTAAATATTACCAATTGCCAAAATCTCTAAATCGCAGGCTGGGTCTGTGACTCACACTTGGCTTCTGCAGATCCCTAGGCTGTCTTCGTCACACCTCTGCCCACTCTGCGCTGTCATCTTTGGTTATATGACAGGTTCTCTCCATGGACCGTGAAAAGAGGGGAGCAGAGACCTAGTCCTGGGTCAATGCTAGATCCCAGCACTTAGAATATTTCCATATAACATGAGCCTGGAAGAACATTTCTTGTCTATATGCATGCTGAATGAGGGGAAAGAGCTGTGACAATAAAGGGCACTCCTTTGTGCTCATGATCATGGGCTATGACTGTTATGTGGCCATCTTCCACTGCCTGTGCTCCAGTATGCTCGTGAATCCTTGTGGTTGTGCTCTCCTACATCCCAGGGCTGGGCTGGTGGCTCAGTTGGCAATGATAATGACCCCAGCAGTTTTTCATTTCACGTTCTGGAGGTCTTGTGTGATTCCCCATTTTGTCAGCTATGTGCTT
>NW_027532261.1:0-835 GCF_008692635.1 Crocuta crocuta
TTGTTCAGAGCATTGTGGTTTCCAAAACTGTTCTCACATACATATTCTTATAAAATTCTCACAGTAAGGAAAGGTAGGGCAGGTCTATCAGCCTTACTTTTGATGAGAGGAAAAGAGGGCCCAAAGACCAAGTGTGTGACATGGCCAAGGTCATGCAGCTTGGAAGTGACAGAATTTAACGTCACTCATCATCAGAGAAACACAACTCAAAACCACAGAGAGATATCACACTACACCAGTTAGAGTGGCTAAATTCAAAACGGCAAGAAACAACAGGTGCTGGTGGGGATGCGGAAAAAAACGAACCCTCATGCAATGCACTCTTGTTGGGAATGCAAACTGGTGCCACCAGTGGAGCTTCCTCAAAAAGGTTAAATAGAACTACCATAGGATGCAGTAATTCCACCTTTGGGTACTTACCCAAAGAAAATGAAAACCCTAATTCAAAAAAAATCAAATTCATGCAGCATCATTTTTAGTAACCAATATATGGATGCCACCTAAGCATGCATCAGTAGATGAATGGATAAGAAATATGTGGTATCTATATCTGTATATAACATACACATACACACACACACACACACACACACACACACACACACACACCATGAAATATTACACTACCATAAAAAAGGATGTGATTGTGTCCTTTGAGATGACATGGATGGACCTAAAGCGTATTATTCCGAGTGATAGTAAGACAGACTGAGAAAGACAAATGCCATAGAATTCTACCCATGAGTGGAATCTAAAAGAGAAAAAAAGGAATAAACAAAAAGCAAAATCAGCTCTAGAAATACAAAGAACAAACTGAAGGTGCCAGAGGGAAGGG
>NW_027532262.1:0-592 GCF_008692635.1 Crocuta crocuta
GTGGGGTGCTTGGCCTGGGATTTGGAGGCTGGGACTGGCCTGGGTCGAAAAGCACAACAAACTGACTGAGCCCCTGGCCCAGGAAGTTTACACGCCTATAAAAGCGAGGTGGAGCACCCCCACTCTCCTCCCTACAACCGCCACTCAGAACTCCCGCCTGACTCATTGGATCACACCACGCCCATCCCTGCTTGCGAGCTGCCCTCCTCCCTTTTCCCTTTTTTTTTTTCTGTTTTTTGTTTTTGTTTTTGGTTTTGGTTTTTTTTTTCTTTTTTTTCTTTTTTTCCGCAGAACACTGACCTGATTACTTCTGGTCACCGGCGTGCTTAAACAATCAAATTTAGTCCNAAATTTAGTCCATTCTGTAAATGTAAATTCTACACCTCCCGACTTTTTCATCTCTTTCTCTCAGGAGGTAATACCTGGATAATACCAGTATTCTTCTCTCACCTATCCAACCATATTCTACCCTTTACCTCTTTGAAAAAAGCTTCGTATCCCTTCTGCCTGTTCATTCTATTTCCAATTTTGTCTCATCCCGCCCAGTCTTCTCTCTCCTTCTCTGTGCTCTTCAACCAGCACTGCATACACA
>NW_027532263.1:0-471 GCF_008692635.1 Crocuta crocuta
GATACCACCTCACACCAGTCACAGTGGCTAAAATGAGCAAATCAGTAGACTCTCGATGCTGGCGAGGATGTGGAGAAACGGGCACCCTCCACACTGTTGGTGGGAATGTAAACTGGTGCAACGCCTCTGGAAAACAGTATGAAGGTTCCTCAAAAAATTAACAATAGAACTCCCTTATGACCCAGCCATAGCACAGCTGGGAATTTCCCCAAGGGATACAGGAGTGCTGATGCATAGGAACACATAGTCAAATCATGGAAAGAGGCTAAGTGTCCATCAACTGACAAATGGATCAAGAAGATGTGTTATATTTATACAATGGAATACTACATGGCAATGAGAAAGNATGGCAATGAGAAAGAATGAAATCTGGCCATTTGTAGCAACATGGATGGAACTTGAGGATGTTATGCTGAGCAAAAACACCAGGCAGAGAAAGACAGATACTATATGCTTTCACTTATAGGAGGA
>NW_027532264.1:0-482 GCF_008692635.1 Crocuta crocuta
GAACAATATTTTGAGCTTGTTTTCTGGTAATAGCATAAGATTTTCTCAATCCTTTAGAATTGGTATGTTGCAAATGATGTTCTTGTTTTGCTGCTTCTATAGGATAAAGCAATGCATCAATTACAGCATTTCCAATTGATAAAGGTCCAGGAAGGGCGGAATGTGCACGGATATGGGTAAAGAAAATTGACTCTGAACGCCGCAGGAGTGATCGTTGTACCTGATAAAACAATTTGTCAATATCCGTCTTGAGAGTTAGAGGCAGTGAAACCTGAGGAAGNAACCTGAGGAAGCTGCAAACAAGAGAGAACAGCATATCGAGAATCTGAAACAATGTTAACAGGAAGTTCAGGAAAGTCTTGCAGAACTAAATAAACAGCCCATAGCTCAGCAGGCTGTACAGAGGAGAAGGAGTGGGGAAGAACTTTAGAACATTCAAAAGTCCAATATCCTGCAGTGTTTTTATTTGCATCAGTAAAAAC
>NW_027532265.1:0-575 GCF_008692635.1 Crocuta crocuta
CACAAAAACAGACAAATAGACCAATGGAACAGACTTGAGAACTCATAAATGGAGCCAAAAGTATACAGCCATCTAATCTTTGACAAAGCAGGAAAGAGTATCCAATGGATAAAAGACAGCCTCTTGAACAGATGGTGCCCGGGGGAACTGGACAGCAACATGCAGAAGAATGAAACTAGATCATTTTCTCACACCATGCACAAAAATAAATTCAAAATACATAAAGGACCTGAATGTGAGACAGGAAACCATCAAAACCCTAGAGGAGACAGCAGGAAACAACCTCCTTGACCTCCACCGCAGCAATTTCTTATTTGTCACATCCCCAAAAGCAAGGGAATCAAGAGGAAACATAAACTATTGGGACCTCATCAAGATTAAAAGGTTATGCACAGCAAAGGAAACAATCCATAAAACTCTAGGCAACCAACGGAATGGGAAAAGATAGTTTCAAATGACATATCAGAGAAAGTGTTAANTGGAGAAACGAGCAGCTTCGTATACTTTTGGTGGGAATGTAAACTGGTACAGCCACTCTAGAAAACAGTGTGGAGGTTCCTCAGGAAACTAACAAT
>NW_027532266.1:0-522 GCF_008692635.1 Crocuta crocuta
TTACATTCTGAGGCCAGGGAATTTACTTTCTTCTCAAGTGCACATTCTCTAAGATAGATCACATACTGGGACATGAAGCATCCCTCAATAAATATAAAAGAATTGAGATCATACCATGCACACTGTCAGATCATAATGCTTTGAAACTTGAAATCAATGACAGGAAGAAGTCTGGAAAACCTCCAAAATCATGGAGGTTAAAGAACACCCTACTAAGGGCGCCTGAGTGGCTTAGTCGGTTAAGCGTCCGACTTTCGCTTAGGTCATGATCTCGCGGTTCGTGGGTTCGAGCCCCGCGTCGGGCTCTGTGCTGACTGCCAGCTCAGAGCCTGGAGCCTCNGTGACTCCCTCTCTCTCTGACCCTCCCCTGCTCACGCTGTCTCTCTCTCTCTCTCTCCTAGAAATAAATAAAACATTAAAAATTAAAAAAAAAAAAGAACACCCTACTAAAGAATGAATGGGCCAATTAGACAATTTGAGATGAAATTAAAAAATATCTGGAAACAAATGAAAATGAAAACA
>NW_027532267.1:0-2913 GCF_008692635.1 Crocuta crocuta
AGCTGGGGAAATCTAACCAAGCTTGGCAAATTGTATCAATGATAACATTCTGACTGAGGTGCAAGGTGCAGGGGATGTCCCTATATTGTTTTTGACAACTAAATGTGCGTCTGTACTTACCTTCAGGTAAAACATTTACTTTAAAAAGCAGATGGATTGAAAACCCCAAAGATAAAGGACCATGTAAATGCGCTTAGAATTTTTGGCCGTTCCCTAGTCTTTTTTTTTTTCTTTCCCCTTTTTTATGTTTTATTTATTTTCGAGAGAGAGAGAGAGACAGAGTGAGCAGGGGAGGGTCAGAGAGCAAGGGAGATGCAGAATCCCAAGACAGACTCCAGGCTCCGAGCTGTCAGCACAGAGCCTGACGCGGGGTTCAACCCCTGAACCATGAGATCATGACCTGAACCGAAGTTGGACGCTTAACCGACTGAGCCACCCAGGTGCCCCAAGCCGTTCCCTAGTCTTAAAACGCACAGCCCTGCCCTGTGGTATTAACTTAAATCTCCGTGAACCAGGGCTGAAACTCAGGCCACTAGACTCACTAAGCCGAGTCCAAGATTTCACTGTCCCCCTAAATCACAGCCAAACAGCTTTAACATTTTATGTTGACCATGAAACCAGATTACGTATCTGCCACTTTAAAGGGTTATAAACTATTTGTAAAAAAAAATAAATAATAAAAAAGTTTAGGAGGGAAAAAAAAAGAAAGGGTTATTTATACTGTTCATTCCTCACACTCAGTGCGGGTTGACATTTATCCGTACTACATTTCATTTTACTGAGTGTGTTCTTAATCTTCACATGAAGCATTCCTCTCAGCTGAGCATGAGTGGAAGATTTCTAAGGCTGCTCCCTCGCAATAAATACAGCAGAAGCCGCTGTGGCCTGCTTGGAGATAGATGCCCTCTCTCAGACCCTCAGAAAGCCTTTCATGGACATTCTTGGGTTTATATAGTGGGGCAAATCTACCCTCACACCTAGGCTTCTGTGTCATGTTGGTTGTATCGTCACAAGACACTGTAACATATCTTGGAATACATCGATACCTTGTGACTGAAAGGCATTGCCCCGGTTCATTAGCCCCGCACCCTCTTTGGAAGAGTTTACTGTGACACTGAACCAGTGTGGACCTAGCAGTGGTAATGGTTTTCTTTTCTAAGAACTCACAACTCAGCCAGATTTTCCAAGGACAGAATATATTTGTTAGCATCTAGCCTTTGTTTCGGAAAGCCAGGGACAATTAGGTTTTATGAGCGTATGTTCTTCTGGACCTGCAGACGTGACCCTGTGACCCCCCACCGTCTAGGCATTCCATAGCATGGGGTATGCCGCTGTTGCAAATCTGAGGCTTCCTTTGATAGAGGAGAGACAGGTGAAATGAAAGGTAGTTCTTTTGGTGTCTGGTCGGCTCAGTCAGCACAGCATGTGACTCTTAATCCCTGGGCTGTGAGTTCCCAGGCCCCATGCTGAGTGTGGGGATTACTGAAAAAGTTCTTTCCCTTTATTGATAGTGAATGAACCAATCGATGAATAGAAGACCAGTTGAACCAACTTTCAGAGATTTCATCAATAGCTAATCCTTTTTATGAAATAGAGTTCAAATTATTTTAGTTTTTTTCTTCTAAAAAACAGAGGATTTGTAGTTATAGAATGCAGTAGAGGATAGGGTACCAAAGCTTCGCCTTTACCTTCCAAAGTGGTAGTTCAGAAATGCCGAGTTTTCCAGAACACCTGTGGCAATTTTTAAAGGGCAGTGTTAGCCAATTTCTACTTCGCCCACTGCGTACCTGAGTTGGGGGTCCCTATAATTCAGATGGAGAGTCCATCCAGGTCCAAGAGCTTAGGTGGGGGACGGAGGGGCCACCTCCAGGTAAACATCGACGCAGTGACTTTGCCCTTCAGCAGCGTTCGTCATCTTGCTTTCCGCCAGCTATGATTAGAACATTGGAATTTAACTTAGTTGCCCAGTGACCAAAGCTGAGTGCTGCGTAACCGCACCCCCACCTTTCCCCCGGACTCACCTCAGAAGGATTTTCCCCTGGGCCTTGTTGGCTGAGTATATACAGATCTGTAGGGGAGAGACTTCCTCGTTCTGCGCGGGGCGGCTCTGCCTGCGCGGGCGCCTTTCTCCTGTGCGAGGGCGCCACCCTGGGAGTCGGGCTCCCGGTGCCCGGCACCTCTGCCTGGGGAAGCGACAGCCACAGCAACGAAGACGTGGTAGCCCCGAGTCACCGGGAACCTACTCTGTACCCAGCACATTACGTAAAGGGACATCCGGGACACAGCTGCTTGAACACGCATCACCCCAGTTTACAGAGGGAGAAACTGAGCCCCACAGGGATTAATGTTCCGCTTTAGGTTGCTGAGCCCGGTCCCACGGGGGACACACGCACTCACGCTCTTCCACTCACAGGGACCTGTGCCGGATTGGGTACTGGGGGGCAGTTTGCACCCAGCTAGGGAGTCAGCTTTCCTCTGTAAGAGGTTTAGACCCTGAGCCACCTTGCGAGGTTCCCTTGATCTCCAGACAAGAAAGAGGCTGCAGCATCCTATGTGGAAACCTGGCCTATAAAACTGGGGACTAATTTAGGTTTGTTTGAGTTCCAATCTTTGGGGGCCTTGGAGACGTGTCCTTTAATTTTTTTTTTTTTGCTTTGTTTAGCCATTTTTGAGACACACAGAGCTTGAGCAGGGGAGGGGCAGAGAGGGAGACACAGAATGGGAAGCAGGCTCCAGGTTCTGAGCTAGCTGTCAGCACAGAGCCCGACACGGGGCTCGAACCCACAAACTGTGAGATCATGACCTGAGCTGAAGTCAGACACTCAACCAACTGAGTCGCTCAGGCGCCCCCAATGACCAAGTCTTGATTTTGGCTCAGGTCATGATCTTGCAGTCTGTGAGTTCAAGCCCTAC
>NW_027532268.1:0-584 GCF_008692635.1 Crocuta crocuta
AGCAGTTCATTAGCTGTCATTTCTTCTTGGAGTTTCTTTGGAGAGAGCTCTTTCGTTTCGTCATTTAGTTAGCTTTCCGGTTCTTGTTGGTTTTAAAGACCTGTTATGCTCTCTGTATCTATGAGCGCTGCTATATCCAAGAAGACTCTTTGACTTTCCAGGGCCTATCCTTTCAGAGACTATTTTTTGAATTGTATCTCTTGGTTCTCTTGTTGGGACTTTTGTTATTTTATTTTCCTATTCGTAGTGATATTTGGGACTCTCCACCTTGTGTACTCTGGCTTGTTTCTTGAGATAGCCCTGGAAAAGAAAGCAGACAAACATACAGAGAGCAGGAGCACAGAAACGCACAGGCTAATTCAACTAACATGCAAAGCGAGATGGAAAACGAAAAAGTTAAGAGAAAAGACAGAGGCTGGAGGGCGAATAATAAGTAGAAATTACATAAAAGGGTCAAAAAGGGGAAAAGAAAAGGAAAAAAGAAGAAAACCGATGGACAAAGAATGGTTTAAAGCATATACCTGGATTTCCCAGCTACAGTTAAATAGCCGTGTGTATGTAGTGCTGGTTGAAGAGCATAGAGA
>NW_027532269.1:0-412 GCF_008692635.1 Crocuta crocuta
AGGAACATGAAAGAAGAGTTCGAAAGCTCAGCGATACGGTCAAACACAACAATATCCTTATCCTAGGAATCCCAGAAGAGGAAGAGAGAGGGAAAGGTGCTGCAGGAGTCCTGGAACAAATTATAGCAGAGAACTTCCTCAACCTGGGGAAGGAAGTAAATGTTGAAATACAAGAGTCTCAGAGGACTCCCCTCAGACATAACTTGAATCGATCTTCTGCATGGCATATAATAGTAAAAATGGCAAAATACAGGGACAAAGACAATTTTGAAACCAGCTAGGGAGAAAAGGGCCCTAACATACAAAGGGAAACCTATCAGAGTGGTGACAGACTTATCTACTGAAACTTGGCAGGAGAANAGAAAGAAATGGCAGGAGATCTTCAGTGTGATGAACAGTAAAAATATGCAGC
>NW_027532270.1:0-911 GCF_008692635.1 Crocuta crocuta
CAACATTATGTATGCTACCAAGTTTTGTATTCGCTTTTGAATGCAATTGTAGCTTCATTTTTACTGTCATATCATACTCTATTGTGTGATTATTTCAAAATGTGTTTACCCATCAACCAGTCAATGAGTATTTGACTACTATGAACAATAACTCTGAGCATTTACAAACATGTCTCTTAAGAATGTAGCTTGCAGGATGTGGCAATATTCAGCTTTACAAGATAATATCATACATCTCCACAAGGGATTCAGGAAATGCAATCTAACTATGTATAGAGAGAGAGAGATTGGAATATTTGTGAACAGATCTAATACCTCCATTTGGTGAGTGAAGAATTAAGAAAAAATGCTCTATTTTGCTGTTTTTGTTTTAATTAAAACCATGGATAAATTTGTAATCCATAAAAATCTGTCTATATTTTTCGCTGCCAAATTTAAAATGTCATTTGGTGGGGTCACTTAGGTGGCTCATTCTATTGAGCATCTGACTTCAGCTCAGGTCATGACCTCAGAGTTCGTGGGTTTGAGCTCCATGTCAGGCTCTGTGCTGACAGCTCAGAACCTGGAGCCTTCNAGCCTGGAGCCTTCTTCAGATTCTGTGTCTCCCTCTCTCTCTGCCACCTCCCCCACTCATGCTCTGTCCCTCTGTCTCTGTCTCTCTCCCTCAGAAATAAACATTACAAGAAAAATTTTAATCTCAATTGTTAGCAATGTAATGGGACAGATGGTAGATTATTTATGAACATAGTAAAAAGTATCAATTGTCCTATATCTGATATTAATGCAACATTGTGTATCAACTATGTTCAAATGTCAATTATTAGCCACATTTTCTGTGTCATATTTAGGATAAATTTTTTGAACACTAAAGTAGACTGATGGCCTGTGAAGGGAAGAGATTTTCTATGAGG
>NW_027532271.1:0-497 GCF_008692635.1 Crocuta crocuta
TAAGTCAGTCAGAGAAAGATAAATATCATATGATTTCACTTATATATGGAATTTATGAAACTCAGAAGAGCACCATAGGGGAAGAGAAGGAAAATTAAGGTTAAAATGAGAGGCAGGAAAACCCTAAGAGACTCTTGAATAAAGAGAGTTATGGGTTGATGAGGGTGGGGGGCTCAAAAGGATTGAGGGGTGAGGGAGGTGGGTGATGAACATTGGTGAGGGCACTTTTTGGGATGAGCACTGCAAGTTTNTGTAAGTCATGAATTATAGGATTTTAACCTGAAGCCATGACTACACTGTATGTTTGCTCACTTGACAATAAGTTTTAAAAAAGAAAATAAAAATAAACTAATAAAAACTTAATAACAAACAAAGCAAAACAAAACAAAAAGAACTCCAGTCTTTAGGAAGTCCCACAGAGTTCAAGAACTCACAAAAATCACCCCTTCTTCTTTTCCCACCCAGTGGCTTGTGGGAAATAATCTTCCCTGTGTGCT
>NW_027532272.1:0-501 GCF_008692635.1 Crocuta crocuta
AATCCAATAGCACATAAAAAGAATTATCCACCAAGATTAAATGGGAATCATTCCTGGGTTAAAGGACTGGTTCAACATTCGCAAATCAATCAATGTGATACATCACATCAACAAAAGAAAAGATAAAAACCATATGATCCTCTCGATAGATGCAGGAAAAGCATTTGACGAAATACAGCATCCCTTCTTAATAAAGACTCTAGAGAAAGTCGGGATAGAAGGAACTTACTTACACATCATCAAAGCCATGTATGACAAGCACTCAGCTAACATCATCTTCAATGGGGAAAAACTGAGAGCTTTCCCCGTGAGATCAGGAACACGACANCGACAGGGATGTCCACTCTCATCACTGTTGTTTAACATAGTGCTGGAAGTCCCAGCATCAGCCATCAGACAACAAAATAAAATAAAAGGCATCAGCATTGGCAAAGAGGAACTCAAACTTTCGCTTTCCACAGAGGACATGATACTCTACATAGAAAACCCGACAGACTCCAC
>NW_027532273.1:0-482 GCF_008692635.1 Crocuta crocuta
GGGTCTTTTGTGGTTCCATACACATTTTAGGATAGTTTCTTCTAGGTTTGAGAAGTATGTTGATGCAATTTTGATTGGATTTGCATTGAATGTGTAGATTGCTTTGGGTAGTAATTACATTTTAACTATATTTATTCTTACAATCCAGAGCATGGAATGTTTTTCCATTTATTTGTGTCTTCTTCAATTTCCTTCATAAGTTTTCTATAATTTTCATCATACAGCTCTCTTATATCCTTGGTTAGGTTTATTCCTAGGTATTTTATGATTTNATTTTTTGTGCAATTGTGAATGGGATCAGTTTCTTGATTTCTCTTTCTGTTGCTTCATTATTAGTGTATAAAAGTGCAACCAATTTCTGTAGGTTGATTTTGTACCCTGCAACTTTGCTGAATTTTTGGATCAGTTCTGGTACACTTCTGGTGGAGTTTGTTGGGTTTTTTATGTAGAGTATCATGTCGTCTGTGAAAAGTGAAAGTTTG
>NW_027532274.1:0-451 GCF_008692635.1 Crocuta crocuta
CTTCCTGCCTAACCCTGGGCCTCACTTAGAATTAGGATACAAAACCATAGGATTCAATAGGCAAAAGGGAAAGATTAGGACCTGAGGTCTCTGGGTGGGGAAAAACACATTTTGGAACAATGCTGGGAGTGTCTGATCCCAGCAAAACCCCCTCAGGTGTAAGGTTTCACTTAAGAATGTGACAGTCACCGCCTCCTGCCCCTGAGCTTCCCCTCAGGAATTTGACTAATGACCTAANACTACAAATTAGTAGTAGACCCTAAAACATAAGACCCACAAGGAACTGGAGGCCCTGAGTGGCTCAGTCGCCTACTCCAGCTCAGGTCATGATCTCCAGTCTGTGAGTTCGAGCCCCGCATTGGACTCTGTGCAGGTAGCTCTGAACTGGAGCTTCCTTCCAGCTCTGTGTCTCCCTCTCTCTCTGCCCCTCCCCTCTTGCTCTCTATCTCCT
>NW_027532275.1:0-759 GCF_008692635.1 Crocuta crocuta
CTTCTGTAGAGAGAATTCCATTCTTCTAGTTAGGGAATACCACATGGGAAAGCAGGATCACCCTTGAGGTACCCATTCCTCTTTTCCCTGCAGTTAATATCCTGGGGTAGCTTATCCCATCCAGTTTCACCCATAACCCAGTCACCTTCATAGTATGTACACCAAAGGCCATCTAAATGTCATCTGCATTGTGTGGATGAATATCAGTATATTAAATCAGAAGTTGTTTTCACTTTGTGTGTTTAACTAGTTGGTTTTTCATTTTTATCAAAGTTTATTTCTTTGGGAGAGANATATTAGTGTGTATATAGGCAGTCCAAGTATTTTCTCATTCAGATAATCCCTTACTTTGTTGTTTCTCCCTCTCTCCCATCCCCAAGCCTTTCCTTTTCACTGGTTTGGGAACATTCCTTCAGCAGGACCCAGTCTCCTTGTGGATGGCTCCACTGAGGAGCTACTTTCTTTCAGGTGGTGAGAACTGGACCAGAATCTTGTAGGGTGTTGAGTTGTCTAGCTTGATAGGTCTGTTGTGTCAACTCTGGTGACTGATCCTCTGGTTTTATAAAGAAGTCAGATCTTAAAAGACTACACAGATTGGTAGTCACTGTGAATTTTTCAAAGGGCAGAAATGAAGAGAGAGAAGGAGATATTTGGGACATTGTGTTTACCTATTAGTCCAACCACCGTGGCCAGCCACCACATAAAAGCCTGTGCCCTGAAAGGCATCAAGAAGTAGCAGAAGTATGAAGTACCTACTCT
>NW_027532276.1:0-262 GCF_008692635.1 Crocuta crocuta
TTCTGGTTTCCACATCCTTCCCAATATTTATATGGCTCCTTTTATTTTATTTTAGCCACTCTTTTGGTAACTCATTGTACTTTTTGCATTTTCCTAATGATTTGTGATGCTAAGCATTTTTTTAAATAGTTTATTGTCAAGTTGGTTTCCAGATAACACCCACTGCTCATCCCCACAAGTGCCCTCCTCCATCCCCATCACCCCCCTTCCCCTCCCCCCACCCCATCTGCCCTCAGTTTGTTCTCAGCATTCAAGAGTCTCT